>NW_010259677.1:0-995 GCF_000690775.1 Eurypyga helias
GGGTCCCTCCCGTGGGAGACAGTTCCATCTTCTGCACATCTCAATGATAGATAGGGAGTGAGTAGTCACTTTATGACAAGCCTTCTCAATTATTTAATAGGGCAGATTCTAATAACTTGGGGAAGTCCCCTAGAGAAATGAAAGAACACACTTTCCCTTTTACTCTGTGACCAGGTAGAGAGAAAAATGGATTGTCCCTTCTCCCATTGCCTGTCAGGTTTGTTTCTGGGGTGGTATTTCTGTCTCCATATTTCTGGATTTTTGAACTCCAAGTGAAAAGACTAAATAAAAATGAGGGTTTGGGTATTTCTATACATGTAGTCAAGAGAAGTTTCTGTTGCATTGAGAGCTGGAAGAGGGCTGTGATTGAGGCAAAATGTTGGACTACGAGGAATGCGGGCTTAGCAAATCTGATGGACACTTCCTCTTGGTGTCTCTCTTCGGATTATAACTTATTTTTGGATGAGGGTCACTGCTGAGGGTCTCAAAGGCTCTGAGCACAACAGGACTTGCCAGGTGGAAGCTTTTCTGTCCATTGAATTATGCAGAACTGTAGAACTGGATTAACACTATAACATTCAAAGAATCATAGAATCTTTTAGGTTGGAAAAGACCTTTAAGATCATCCAGTCCAACCATTAACCCAGCACTGCCAATCTCACCACTGACCCATGTCCCTGAGCACCACATCCACATGGCTCTGAAACCCCCCCAGGGATGATGACTCCACCACCTCCCTGGGCAGCCCCTTCCAGTGCCTGACAGCCCTTTCCAGGAAGGAATTTCCCCTAATATCCAATCTAAACCTCCCCGGCACAACTTGAGGTTGTTTCCTTTTGTCCCATCACTTGTCCCTTGGAAGAAGAGACCAACCCCTCCCCTACTGACGCCCTCATTTCAGGGAGCTGTAGGAAGAAATAAGGTCTCCCCTGAACCTCCTCCAGGCTGAACACCCCCAGCTCCCTCAGCTGCTCCTCACAGGAATTGTGCTCCAA
>NW_010259677.1:1067-30640 GCF_000690775.1 Eurypyga helias
AAACTGACCCCAGGATTCAAGGTGCAGCCTCAGCAGTGCCCAGCACAGGGGGACGATCCCTGCCCTGGTCCTGCTGGCCACTCGCCCCCTGACACAAGCCAGGATGCCGTTGGCCGCCTTGGCCACCTGGGCACATGCCAGCTCATACTCAGCCCGCATGTCTTCTCATGTAAAACCACCAAGTCAAAGGATTATAAAAGGAACCTGGGTATTTGTCTTCATGTCACAAACTTGCACCAGTAGTACACCCTGATTTCTCTCATCTGCTACACTGCACCAAAAAACACACTTGGATATGGTAGAGAAATTACTCAGGCCCCTCTGTAAGTCATGCAGGTCTTTATGCAGTTACATATCAAGTGATCTGCTCATTTGTGATGGGGGCAGGGGTCAGACTTGGGCCTAGGCAAATACTGCTAGAAATGCACATTTTGCTATCCTTTATTTCTCTGCTCATGCACTTTAGAGTGGGATCCAATTTACAGCAGTAGCACGTGTACAGCAGGGTCACTTCTTGCATTGCAAACATACATGCATATGCACGGTAGAGAAAGTAGACTGTGATATATGCTAGTCTAGGTCCAACATATCTATAACATCCCTCTGTATGTCCTGAAAGAAATACCAAGCTGGGCATGCCAAAAGCAGAGACCATAAATCTGCGTGTAACAGAAAGTCACTTGCATTAAGCCAAGGACACCTTCAGCCTGTTCCTGATGCCAGTCCAAAAGCCAGTCGCTGCCCAGCCTTCCCTTGCCTATTTAGAAAATGGGAAGAGGAGCCGGGAGTGTTAATGTAAACGGTTAATCCAGACTGTTTGTTGAAGATATGTCTCCACAAATGTTACACCATCTGGTGCTCTGTGAAAGCTGAAGGAGTGGGTGCTGTATTTTCATAACAATACACCCTTCTACTCTCATTGATTAATAACATGAAGCTATTTTGTCTTTGTTCTTTTATATTTTAAAATATTTGTATGAAGGCTTTTCAATGTGAAATCCAGTAATTATCTTAAGAGCTGAGTCAATAGGTTCTTCGGGCAGAGAAATTACACATTAAACTGAACAGTAAAAAGCTCAATGAAAAGCATCTCTGCACCAGGCCCAAGACCACCAAAGTCCCTTTTTTGCCTCGGTACAGTTATCGCCATGAGCCTTTTACCAGATGCCGTTGGGAAGCAGGAAGGGCTGGGTGTTATCAATGAGGAGCTGCTACAGAAAACTGGGTGCAGCATCAGCTCACTTCCACCCTAAATCATGGGAAGTTGGCTTACACCATCCCAATGCCCACCCGGAGGCCAAGGACACATTAAACCAAGGTGGGTACGTTGCCCTCAGCCAACACCTTTGACCTGCTCCAGGAGGGATGGAAGAGACAGGCTGCTCCGCACCCCTCCGCCTCCTGCCAGAACACCCCCTTTCCCACTCACCACCTTCCCACAGCAGCTAGGGGAGCTGCTGCAAAGCCTGGGGCCACTGGGCACGAAGGGAACTGAAAACATCTACCCTCAAGCCTCCTCCTTGGGTTGGTGGCTGCAGAGTTGATCTCCCACAAGAGTGATGTTTTGGAAACATCCGGGAAAGGAAAGCTGCAGAGGGGACAAGGCACACTTCCCTGAACCAGGAGATGTTGGGTTTACACCTACTTCCAGCGGTCCCCAAACAACAAGGGAATGAAAACTCCTGAATTCAGTCATAATACAAAAAAAAAAAAAAAAAAAAGAGGAAAAAAGTGGTAATTCCTGATATTAACTGAACTGAGAGTCAACCTACATAACGCTGTGTGCTTACAAGTGTGTTAACACCAGCCCTCCTTTAGCTATCAATAAACGTAATGTGAGAGAGATGGAGATTTAAACCTAATCACAGACATTTCGGTGTCAAAGGCAAAATCCCTCTTTAATTTAACATCCAGAAGACCCAGCTCGTCGAGGCAGAGCCTGCCTTTTTAGTTCCAGTGGATGAACAGCTCATGAACAGGAAGCACAGCTAAAAATGTGCAACTGGAAGATGATTTAAATAGTGTGGTTTATAGTGAATACAATTAATAGGCAATTTCTCATAAAGTTCCCTAGAAAATTTAATATTTTTTTTTCTGCATGAAGCTTTATTTCACCAGTTTTATGCTGGAAAACCAAATGAAATGCTTTCAGCCTTCCAAACTATTTTCAGCAGCTGTAAAAGGTAGAAATTTAATTTCAATGAAAGCAGAGTTTCTCCCACAATTGCCCTAGCACCAGCAGATCCTGGGAGAAGACACATCAAATACTAGGAAATCTATGACAAAATTAAGAGCCACCCCACATCAGCATAACTCAAAATATATTTATGGTGCCCATGGGATTTAAAGCAGAGGGAGGAATTCGTGACAGAGCAGCATTAAATTTGATCAATCCCTTGGTTTCCCATAAAATATACATCCATCTGCCCCTTCAGCAGCCACCCACCATTTCCAGCCTCGGCAGAATTTTCCCTTTTCTTCAAAGTTTCTTCTCCCTCTTCTACCTGTTGTGTCATGACAAAGTTTCCAAGTACAAATGAAGTGACCCTCATCAAGCAATAAAGAAACAAATCCTCCAACAGCTATTTCCTATCTGACAGTTGGTTTGCGAATGCTTCACTGGCTTTACTGTTTAGCCATGAAACCTTCATCATAAGTGTCATTTGGCTTTAACTTTGCAATAAGGTAATTATAGCACCGTGCTTATTAAAAACAGACTCCATCACAGTCGACGTTGACTGATGTTGGTTAGAGTTGGAACTTGACAGCCAAGTAGGATGAGCAAGTGCATCAGGGTGCTAACGACATTATATTGCAAATGCTGTTTATTTTCTGTCAGCTCTAAACTATGCAGTAAATAACACATTATAAAAAAAAAAAATTAAAAAAAGAGAAACAGAAATAACATTAGGTTAAAATGGAACCATCAATTATCCTCCTTTCTTCAGCTTTTGCAAGATTTCGCTTTTTAAATTTTTTTTTATCTTGAAGCATTTGTACAGGTTTTTTTTTTTTCCCTTTATTCATTAATTGCTTTCTTCCGAGTCCTCTGTTCTGCTCCAGTGCCCATAAATCAATGTAAAAAAGATAAAATGTTACTATTATGAAATGAGTGTAAAACCTTATTTAAATAAATTTCCTTTCGCACACACTTCATCCCATCACAGCTCCAAAACACATCTGCTCCCACAGAGATCGAGACCATTTTTCCTACTCCAGAGTGGACCTGGACTGTTTCCTGTTTCAAAACCCTCCCAGAGCAGTGTGCGGAAAGAAAGCCCAGTCTGTAAATCGCTTCCTCCCCGCAGCCACAAAGGAGGCTCCAGCATCAAAGAGTTGACGTAGGGCGATGTCCAGCGCGTGACCACTTGCGCCTGCAGCCAGAGACAGCCCTAAATATTCCCTACCAAAAAAGTAGTTATTTCCAATCAGTTCTTCCCTAAAAGGATGTTTGTTGTTGGAAATTTTTGTGTGATTTTAAACTACAGGGTTTTGGGGTTTTTTCCCCTGCTTTTTAACATTTTCCCTGTGGGAGATGCTGGGGCAGGGGAACCGGGAAGGAAGCAATGATGAAGGTGAAACACCTTCCCTTCTCCCTAGACATACAGAAAGAGTAAATACAAATTAATTTTAGCTTAAAAGCCAAGAAGAAGTTGGGGGTAGAATCCAGCATGTGTTTGTTGTCAGAGCTTCATAATAATTAAAGACTCTGCAAATTAAATTGGAGGGGTAGGGCTCTCTCCCTCTCGGGCAGCAGGACAGAAGTTGCTTTTGGTGAAAACGGGCCAGAAGGTTTGCGTTTTGCGGGACGAGGTGCTGGAAGTATGGGACTGCTTGGAGAAGGGCACGTAAGCACAACAGATTTCCCAGCTTTGAGATGCGCCTGTATTTTCTGGAGGGACAAAAAGGGCATCTTCACAGGACTGTAGCTCTCCAGGACAGGAGCCATCAGCTCCACAGCACCTGATGGTGCAGACAGTCTCCTGCTCAGCCCACAGACACACAAAGCTTGCTTTTGGTCAGGAAAAGGCTCCACCTTACAGCTTGCAACCCCAATATCAGACCTGGAGATGTCAGGATATAAATTGAATTAATGCTTTTGCATAATTTGTGTAAAGGCAGGAAGGATGGAAGTGGCTTCTGCATGGAGACCTGTAGTTCAGGAAGACCTTCAAAGGTCAACCACCACATCACAGATGGGGAAGTAAAATATTGTGGACTATCTTAATGTAAACTTCAGTGGCAATTAAAGTATTTGGACACACACAAAAACACATCAGCGCACTTGTCACTTGGATTAGCTCTGTCTGGAAATTTTTCAAAGTGCTGGTGTTGAACAGTGAGCATTTTCATCCGAGTCTGAATGTTTTCAAAACCTCACTAATGTCAGTAATATTTTATTTAGGCAAAAGCACTTCAATAACATCGATGTGCCCTATTTTACCATTTCCAAAATGATTTGATTTTTCCTATGAACATCTCTTTTTAAATTAAATGCATTTCCTAAGGAAAAAAAAAAACCCCACACAACAACACTGAAATAAAGCTGTTCAGTCCTCCCAAAGCAAATGGGTTCCTGGAATTTGTATTACAAAGTGTCAGGTTTACTCCCTTTTGTTTCAGAATGCAAATATTTGGAGTAACAAAGTTTCTTTGAAAACAGCTTTCTGATTGCTAACCAAGTGGAAGTACAGTGCCAGCGGATCACACCACCGTTAATACACCTGATCTCTGCCCCACGAACATCTCCTAGTTCCATTGGGATTCCCTTCGTGGGTGTTGGAGAGGTCAGGAAGGGAAGCATTCCACCTCTCAGACCCAAATAAAATCGCAGCTTTGATAATTAAAAGGTGAACACATTCTTCCCCTCCCAAGTGACCTCCCAGGAATTTACCATTTTGGCAGCAAGGTGCTTTAAGGAGCTTTGCAGGGACTTGGTGGGGGTGGGTTGGCCCAGCCCTACCAGCTTCTCCATCCAGTTGTACCTGGATATGTCCAGGGCAAGTCTGTCATCGTGAAGGGAGGGAAAAAAAAAAAAATGGTATTTAAAAATACACCTCGCTGCGTAGATGCTAGGAAGCATCATCCTTTGCGTGTCGATTCACGGTGAGAAGATGCCGAACGTGACGGGCTGTCCCCAAGGTGGGGACCCGCAGGGCACAGCTCCCCACTGCTCACCTCTCTAATAATCAAGATCAAAAGGTCAAGGATGCTAAATATTCATCACAAGTAGGGTTTGTTTGCACAGAAAACATAGCCCAGCGTGTTTGTAATGTTACCTGGCAGCTTTCTTCAGAACAAAATGATCAGGGCACAGGGGGAACCTCTTTGCTGTTAACAATATGGGGCAGAAAGGTCAAAAAGAAATCCAACTACAGATTACCCAAGTGACCACAAAATAGACCTTAAACTCCCCCTTCCTACGAATGGCTCATCACCCTCCCTCTCTCTCTCTGTATTTTAAGATGAATCCAGGAGGAGTTACGGTCAAGCTTTCTGACCTTTTGGGGCAGAAGACAGGGAATAGTTAGGCTGGTGTTTAACAAGCAATCAGCACTAATAAGAATAAATTACTTCTCATCCGAGGCATCTTTTCCACAGCTTCTAAGGATCAGTTACTATTTTAACTTGGCTTATTCTGCCATAAACAGAATCTGGGGAGATATGTTCACCTCAAAATTCAGGGAATTCATGGGCCCAGCAGTGCCACAAAAGGCACAAGGCTTGGTCCCAAGAAGTGCAAAGTATTTTTTCTTGAAAATCTTTTAGGAAACCTGCTGTTTCGTGTAAAATTGTCAACTTTCAAGCATATTTCTTACAAAAGGGCTTTTGAAGCTACATTTTTATTAATTTAGAAACATTTCAAGTGTTAACTGATGGAGGAAACTATTTTGAAATTAATTTTTGTCCCATAAAAATAGGTCAAGTTAAGACCTGGCAACCAAACAGAGCTGCTCCTACACTGTCTCTGGTTTTTGGTGGGGTGGTTTGGTTTTTTTTTTTTGGTCATTGTTCAGTTTTAACTCTGACAACCAAAACCTTAGGTAGATCTGGAATTCACCAGTCCAGCATCCAAACACTGGATCCATCACAACACCTCTGCATCCTCGTTATGCAAAGTTGCTTAAACATTTTGCTCATTTTTCCTCACAGAGAAATGATAAAATACCAAGAATGGAAAGCAGCATGTGCTATTGTGCAATCTATTTCTCATCTTCAGAGACATTTAACTTCTCCAAATTCCTAACCAAGAGCTAACTCTTCAGTCAAATTCAGCAGTCATTTTGGCTGATGCAAAATACCTGACACAAGTACATTTCTGTATTTTCTGTGGTTGAATAATTTGTTTTAAATTGTTTTAGGCACCTACTGATGCCTTTCTTTCAAGTAAGAAAATCCCAACACTTGTAAAATAAATCTCTTTCATGAATTACATGACACTGTGGACTATTTCTGCAGTTGCACTGATAGAGGGGATGTACTCTGCCAAGTCAGGAGTCAGAGATTCACACAGATGATAGCATAGCCATGCTCAAAGGCTACACCCTACATGTTTGGATTTCACCTATTAAACATCTCCAGCAGCCTGGGATACTCCTTTCCACAATCCCGTTACACTCTCTTTCCGAGCTGTTATGTTAATTTCCCAGCCTGTGACAAAAATCTGTGTGAGCTCTTATGCAAACATTTTGTATCTCCTACAGATCATTAGTTTCTGTATATTTAACTTGAAAATCAGCCCTATCATTTGGATCTCATTCAGTTCATTAAAATCTCATTTCACCTTCAAAACTGCCAAAACTTCTTGCAGTGGAGACCTGGGAATCCTGCATCCTCCTCCTGCATCTTTCCCATTATTGAACAGAACTGCAAAAGCACTGCAAAACCTTATTAAGTTGGTAAAGTAGTAATTCAGGTTTTTTGCCCAATTGGCATTTTAAAAAAATATGGAGGTAATTGAGAATACTTTCAAATATTTAAAGCAGGAGTTTGAAAACAATATTCATAGATCATCACTCTATTCTGCCATGCAACTACATTAGCACTGTCTGTACGCCTGTTTACATTTATTCATCAAAAGAATAGATAAAGAGTTCAGAAAATGGTTATATTTTCTCCTTGTTGACTTTGGCCTTAAAGAAGGCATCTGAAATTCTTTTTTCTGCAAGCAATAATGCCACATATCTCCCACTGTCCCTATCACCTGTCTGCTCTGTAAGGTGATTAACTCTATGATCACTATAAAAATGTTTTATTTAGTGGATAATTGTAAGTACTGGTATCTACTGTTTCCAAATCTCTTGCTTTATTATCCTTGTTCAAGAAGGTCTTAATATTTAAGTGATTTACTGATCACTTAAAATGCCAGCCTAGCCATTAGGAGATACATTTCACTATGTATTGCCTAATTTTATAGTACATTATTTCTTTATAAACAGATACATTACTCTGAAGCATTAATTAAACCTCTCTGCCCATTATGAACTCCATTTGGAAGACAACAATGTAACCAACTGCTCTCCCTGATGGATGGGTCTGAAACTCCACGTTTTGGCTCACACCAAAGAGCTTCCCAAAGAGTGGTGCTACAGGGAGGGGGGGGGAACATTATGCCATGGAGAGCAGTGATTTGTGGAAAGAAAGCATCTCATGAATAATACATGGCATTTGCACTTCAGCAACCCAGTTTGCTAAACTATTTTGCATCAATAACCTGGTACTAAAAAGCTCTGTTTATTATTGCAAGCCTCTAAGGCTTTTTGAAATAGAATTACATCAGACACATTTATAATACTTAACGTTTGGAGCAAACTGCAGCTTGTTACATCACTGGAAAGAATCCTCTCCCAGAAACTTCTCTTGAACACTCCTGGGGTGACTCTGGAGCTTTTCACATTTCCACCACAAAAGCACAACATTCAGAGCAAACATAGAACAGTCCCTTCCCTTACTTTTTGCCAATGTTCCTGGACTGGAAGCCCTCAGGACACAAACAATCAAGATCCAGGCAGACTACCACAAAAAGGCTCCAAGTAAGGGTGGTTCTCCCATCAGGCTTTCTACACAAGACATTAATTCAGCCTTCCCATCCCCTCCGAGCACCATCACCCCATCCCCACCAATACTCTTGAAGGCTCATTGTTTCTTGCAGCATGGGGACCCATCTCACAGCCTCTGTACCAGGGTCACCCCTAGTTTTCAGTGTTTATAGATTCCCAAGGCTGGAGGCAACCCCAACCTCTGTGTCTGACCGCTGCCAAGAAATGTAATCCCACGTTGCTCTGGAGCATACACACACACCCCCCTCCATTCTGATTTTCACTCCAAGATAGTCAGATTTAAAAGACAGCCTTCAAAGAAATAAAATTCCAGTTCTTATTACTGACTCTGAGTATTTCAGTCTTTACATATTTCGTTCTCAGGTGTGCACAGCCTGAGTTATTGTTTCAGCCAGCTCCCCCTGCATGACTGCAGAGGCCACAGCAGCCACTCCACAATTCAAGCGTTCAGGACAGCATCATGCCCTGCTGTGTCTTAACATCCCCATTAAGAAGTCAACGTTTACCAACAGTAACCCTGCAGATGTATGGACAGATGTTCCCTATATTTAGGATAGGAGATAACCATGGTTTCTCAGGTACCACTGTGTGGAGCCGACTGGGAAATGATTTAATGGTGCCCATTATAACTGAAAAAGCCAAAAAGCTATTAAAGGTTGCAGGAGAAGTGCTGTCACAGTTGGAGGACTCTTGGCTGAGCTGAACCAAAGGCCGCCTCATGGGGAATTTATTTATGATGAGCACAGACAGTGCCAGGAACAGCATCACGTGTGCCAGCCAGAGATCGGTGCCATGCATCGGAGGCAAAGCCGATCTCGACATCCGCTCCGCGGACACTCCACGGCCATGCAGGGCACCCTCATCCTGTGCCTCCAGAAAGAAGCCCAGATAGTTATGGGTGCTGTGCCACATCTCAGCAACACTCAGAGCTCCACACAGACCTGGAAGAAATGCAAAATGCATTACAACAAAGGCAATGCAAGAGGGCTGGCAGACGATGCCACTTCCCAGCTATCTGCGAGCACCAGAAGAAAGGAGCTGACAGAGAAGGATGCACCGGCAGGGCTCGATGCAGACCTTAGAGGAGGAAGCTAAACTTCTCCCTCTCACAGCACACAGACAGCAGGCACTGAAACACGTGCATGGAGCACACAAAATCCATCCCACCACCTTCCTCGCCATCCTCGTTTCTTTGGGTCCAGGTGCAAGATCACTGCCTGAAGCGTATTCACAAACAAACCTCCTTAGCACAGCAATATCCCCAGACACAAAGGGAACTCATTTGGATTCAGCTGGAGAGATACAGAAACTATTGCAGAAAGTGATAGTTCAGGAGGGACTTGGAGGCTTGGAATAGAGGTAACGCTGTGGGAACATTCATCTTCTGGCGATGGGAAGGAAACACGAGGGAAGAGAGACAGACTACCGCAGAGGCAGACAGAGCTGCTCCCTGTCCCTCCCACACTCACCCCAACAACCGATGATCCTACCAGCATCCCAAGCCTTTCTCCAACCTTCCTAATACATACTATGTACCCCATCAAAACAACACCAATGGAAAAGCACTACCTCATCCCTCCTCTTTGAGCTTTATGCTTATGATGCAAAAAAGCCTTCAAATTGCAGTCCTGTTTCATCACTTACATAATTACTCTGCTACCACTAATTAGCAACTGCCTGTAAACATAACTGTTATCCCAGAAGACGTCCCCTGTCCAGAGCACAGCTGAAAACTGAAGTCAGGCACTGCCCCGGCGCTCAGTCCAGCGTGCTTAATAATCCTCAGGACTGCTCTCCGTACCTTCAGAAGCTGCTATAATGGCAAGCCGAGAAAAACCCAGAGCAATGTTCAATTTCAAATTAGGAGGAAAAGCCAATGCTCAGGGAGAATACGCTCAGCTGGACAAAAAGTTTACCTGGGCCAAACAGCAATAAATTGCCCCCAGCACTCAGATTTGGGGAGACCTTCTCAGCAGAGGTAGAGGAATGCACTGAAGAAACACCATGTTACACTGGCATAGAGATTGATGCAATTGTCTGTCCTGAAAGACAGACAGCTTAAAAAGGTGGTTAGCAGGGGCAAGGGGAAGGACTATCTTTTTAATCAGATATGTCAGTCACAGATGCAGAACTCCCAAATTTTCTGCTGGAATATTCCTTGTAAAGTTCAACATAATTGCAAGTGGTAGGTATCATCTGCTACACAAAAATAAAAGTTATACATTAGCTCAGCACCACTCTCAAGGAAAAAAAAAAAAACCAGCATCATTAGACTCCTGATATCTGGATGGTAGCATTGCCTGAACATCCCAAATTAATCTTTTCCTTAAGCTTAATCAAAGTAAAGTACTTAAGCGTGCACCTATCTTTAAATAACAGGAGAGTTAAAGTTAAATTTCCCCAGTAACTTGCTGAACAGCAGCCGCTGTAACTTCAGTGTCAAAACAAGCTCCAAAGCAGAGAGACTCATTTTCATCTCCATCAAAAGCTGGGAGGCTTCTTCACTGTGCAAAAAAGACAGTCTATGAATAAAGCAACTGTAGTTTCATTTCAAGGAAACAACAGGTTGATCAGCACTGCTGGATTTGGCACAAGTTTCCAGGAGAATTTTTTCTGTACTGCATGAAGGGGCTCAGCACCTTCGGCCCACAGCAACTTATCCCAGAGCACATCCTGGTACCCTTGAGAACATCTAATCCACGGATGCAAAGGTCAACCAGCTTTCAAGAACTACAGTAACCTGAACACCTACTTCTCCCAGACTTGCACTCCGAAGTGATTTCAGGAAGATTTAAAGTAATGCCAGCAAAAATTAAGGTACTAAGAAGAGAGGATTTCTTCCACTGCAGAAGAGCATTTTCATTGGACTAATGAAAACCAGAGGCAAAGTCCTTTTCCCACCAGAGTCCAAGTTTTCAGCCAAACTGCAAGTGGGCTATCAGGAAAAAGAATCAGTGAGGATTAGTCATTAATGACCACTTCAAGAAAAGCAAGTCATACAAATCACCCATTTCTTCCCCAGATAATGGAGCCCTGGACAAACAGGGTCTTCCCTCCCCTCCTGACAGGAATGCAAGGTCAAGGAACCAGATGTAGCAGCATTTTGGATAGAAAAGTCTGAAGCCCCCAAGGAAACCCACACCAGCCCCAGCCCAGCCCTCACCATGGGCTGCAAACCCCTGTGGTGGGTTGAGCCTGGATCTGCAATTTATAACAGTTTCCTCCCAAAACACCCTCCCCAACATCCCTGAGTGCGGGGAGCGGATCCGATGTTACAATTTTCCGCCTTTCCCTGAGCACACCTCCCAAAACCATAGCTCCAAGAAGGGCCATCGCTGCGTCGGAGGGCAGTTTGGGTATCAAAGGCTCTCAGCTGAGCACAGACCGAAGAGGGTGGACACCTCCAGCCAGAGCACCGATCCTTTCTTCCTCACACACAAAGCGTGCTCCCTATGATTAATGAAACAACTTTGCTGCCTGCTACAGCCTCCTCTCAGAAGCTACATGATCACAAGACAGAGCAATCCAAGTCAGCTCTGAGGTCAAAAATGAAACAGCTTGAAATAGCAGTAAAGAAAAAAAAAAAAAAGCAGCAGTTTTCTCTCCCCTTCAAGAATTCAACGTCTAGAAATATGCACAGCAAAGGATTGCCCACAGCAAGGCTCCCAGTCTATACTTAGGCTGATTATTTGTATCTTAACTGCTTTGCAAACCTACAGAGAGAACCAAGTTAACCATTTCCTCATCTGAGGTTTTATTTTATTAATGAAAGTGCTGCCGGAAGAATGACATGTTTATTTTAACGACTCTGTTCCCCTAATTTATACAGCACAGTCAGTCAGACACCGTGCAGATCTGCAGATCAGCAACTGAACCTTGTTAGTGTGTATATACATCTCTCACACACAGGCAAAAGCACTAACTAGCTTGATTTGCTGATCAGCGGATTTGCAAGTTATTTAAATGACTGTACAGCTCTAATTCATTAAAACAAATTTAATGATTTTCCCCATCAGCATTTTCATACAATCCCCCCCGCCTCCACAGAAACAATGGCTGTAAGGGAGCGGTAACTCAATAGCATTAAAACCGTGCCAACGGGGAGCCGGGGGATGAAGATTTCAAACTGCAGGAAAGAAGGAATCCCTGAACCACCTGTACCCAGCCAGAAGCAGCGCCAGGCAAAGCAGACCCTGCACACAGCTCAGCTCCACCATCTGCCAACCTCTGCTGAAAGCTGAGTACCTGCTTTGGAAGATGCATCCCCCAGCTCATACGCTGCTTTGTATTCTCTATTCTTGCATGCCCTGCTCAGACCTCTTTGCAAGCTTATTCTCCTCCATCAAACCTCTAAACTTGTATATTTTCAGTGTGCAGCTCCCTTCAAATATACAACTTCAGGTGGTAACCTCAGTCCTCAACTGTTTACCACAGGCATATAATGTTATCTGTCACTGACATTGTGTGAGGATGGGACGGGGGGACCCGGCGCCTCGCGAAGCTCTGATGACCTCGCATCAAAAGGCGGAACATGATGAGAAGGGGAAAAGCTCCAGCTTCCCAAACAGGCAGGCAGCAAGCCTGCAGTGAGAGAAGCAGTGCCACTTAGAGCAGTGTTCAGGAAGGGGGCTTTTTCTTCCCCAGAAAACAAAACAAGAAAAAGTTAATTTTCATTTAATCCAGACACTGAAGATAACGGTGACAAACAGGAAGACATTTTCCTTAAACTGTGATTATATTTTCTTCTGCTGTGATTTGTGCCCCTCACTTCTCCAGATTTATTTCCCGTCCCACTTGAAAAAAAAAAAATAGTAAAAAGTTTTTAACAAGGAAAACACATTTATCATATCCAAATCTTTCCTCAGAAAACAGCGTCTTCACCTACTGCCAACAGCACAGTTATCCCAGGCACAGCTCTACCTCCACCCCAACACAAGCAACGCTTTTCCCTATTAAAAGTCAAGAGCTGCAGTCAGTGCCATTCCCACCTGGATCCCGCCAGCAATAATCACCCCGACAGCAGTGGTTTGCAAGAGGACCATGCACTTCATGATAGATACATCTCACCCCTCCCCACACGCTCACCTGCCCCATCCAGGACGCTTCTACCTGTCTGATGCTCCATCGTGTCCTCCCCAGAGGACTCACGTCTGGGGTAGGGCCAGGTCTCACACTCATGTTGGGCATTTCCTCAGGCTGCTCCGAAGTCAGGAGAAACCAAAGCCAATGCTTAACCCTCTCCCAGCCCATACCCGCAGGCTGCCTGGCCACAGCTTCCCACCAAGCTCACCCAAGGTGGGCAGCAGGTGCTCAGCCTCCTCCCTTTCTCCAACTGAAGTCCCTGATTTCACCTTGTCATCCTCCTGCTGCCGCTCTGATGATCTCCACGGGAAAGGTCACCATCAGCCATCCCCGTGGGACCACAATCCCAGCCCACATACCCAGGGGGACTCACCATAAGGAGGGCAGGGGATCATGGGCTGGAGAAGTGCAGGGATGTTCCTCCCCCCCGGCAGGAAGGGGGGAGGAACTGACCAGTTCAGGGGAGATCAGCAAGGACAAATAAAGCCTTAGCCCTCGAGCAGCCTACGAGGGTTTCTTTGTGGGGTTTTATGACCGTTCCCTTGGAAAGGCTGGCAGCAAGACAAGCTTTGCACAGGAACGACAGCTCTGCGCACGGCGGTTCTCAGCAGCTCCTCTGCAACAAGCGGTGAACAACGAAGAGGCAACATTTGGCCAAGGTGTGATTTCCAACGCCTCCATTTGGCAGATTTTCAAGCAAACCAGATGGATAAATACCAGTAAAGGACACTTAAACCAGCCTTTGCATAAGCACCTATACCTTGTGTGCAGATTGCTAATCACACGTGCTCCAGCACACAGTGGGAAAACCCCGAGGCAAGCAGGTCTGCATTGAGCAGTCAGGGTCTTGGGGACCCACCAGAACCATGAGTTAAACCTGAGCATCACGTTCACGTACACCTTGGCACAAATACACTAAGAGATTTGGGCCGGCTACTTCAGTGCCTTCAGACGGGCTGAATGTTCATCCATGCCCTGCCTCCTTCCCTGCAACTCTAAGTCTGCAGAGTCTCTCCTTTCCCTTTAATTTAATAATCAATTTCATGTCCAACTGAATTTATTGGATGACATCAGCTATCCTCACAGACATCCCCTCTGCAAACCTTACCCAAATGCATGCAAAGTCAGGATGGGAAGCAGTTTTGCAACTCCCAGAAAGGAAATGAATGTTTCCCAGTCCCCAGCCAGTTCAGGAAGAATATTCATGCACTAAAAAAACGAAAAACGTGCAAAGCGTTTTGATAACTGAGGGATTCATCAGCACAGGACGTGATGTATCAGCACAGACAGCAATACAGGCATAGCTCAGACTCATTTCAGTTCCCTGTGCCCTTTTTGATTTGCTGAAAAAAGGGAGCAAGCACCTTGCAGAAATTAATTTACACAGAGTATTTAAAAAAAAAAAAAAAGAGGAAAAATACTCACTAGAAGGTAACAGAGAAGGAAAACCGCCTGTCCAGACACTGCAACAAGAAGGTGCGAGGCAGGGGAGCCCCTTGCATGCTTTGCTCAGGGGTGAGGCCCAGCAGGAACATGCAGAGCATCATCAGGCTTTAAGTCTGACCCAAACTGCCTGCACTTCTTTTGCAGGTGTTTTAAAACAAGCCTTCAAGCAACATAGCCGGTAGCGTGTCGCTGCTGTGAAATGCATTAAGTCATTTGATTTAATAAATGATGCAATTACAATTAAACGTATTAAACATGACTGCCCAGCGTACAGCAAACTACCAAACAGCGTGTTTCGGGAAAGCTGCTCTGTCAGCTTATGCCGGGCTAGATGAATTAACTAGACACCCTGAGCATTCCTAAAAGGAATCACAGATGTGGTACATTCAGGTGTCCATATCTATTAAGTCAGCTTGTGCTTTGATTTCCACCTTCATGCCGGAAAATGGGATTCCTGCAAGGGAAGGCACAGAGCACACTGGCAGACACAAACCTCCCTCATACAAGACATGCTGCTAATGATGAGCCCAGGAAGTCTCATGGCATCCCTCCACCACCACTTCACTCCATCCTATTTGGGTACTAACATGCAGAGGACATTGTTTGGATATGGAAAAATGAGAAGAGTAACAGAAGACATTCTCCTCCTTCTGCTCCAAATATCATCTCAGATATGAGCAAGACCAAGTTTATTCAAGTGTCCTGAGGTGTATATATACAGACATATACATACAAGCCCCCATGAACTAACACACCAGCTTCCTGCCGAATAAAACCAGAGACAAAAACACCCTGTGCTATACATTTCGACTAGACTCCTGCTATATTTGCTGTTGCTGGGGGCAGGGGATTATTGTCCCAGCAGTCAGAACAGGTTAAATCACTCACAAACTTTTGGGATGCTCTCTATCCTCACACTGATGAAATGTGCATCCAACTGCTGCACGACATTTTGCAGACAAGTGCTCTCCAAATTAGTCAGGAGCAGTGCTCCAAGTACGTCCATGCCCCCTTGTGAGGATGCGAATGGGCACAGCCATAAGTACAGAGGAAAGATCCCCTTAAATTTTCTCTGAAAAGCATTTGTCACGTTTCATAGTCAGCTAAATCAACCAATCTGATTTTAGCAGAGAAACAGTGATGTGAACTAGCTGATTCAGGCTTTTTCCTCCTTGGGAGTCCTTGATGAGAACAGTTTTTCTTAGCAATTTTGTTTGCTTCAGCCTTGCTCACATCGCTTTTTCCTCCATCAGACAGTGACAGTCCCAGCCAGGGGTATCCCAGGACATGGATCAATGGGGTTTCTTTAAATCCTCCCTTCAACATCAAAATACATATCCGAAATAAAACAGCCGTCTCCAAACCAGCCCCTGACACAACGAGCATGGAGAAAGCACGAGCCAACGCAGAGCCCGTTAATCAGGGGCTTCAGCACTCCAAGGGCTGTAATCAGGGAAGAACAACACCAGATAAGAGTGTCTTGTTGCTTTTGATAGTCAGCGGAAAATGGTCAAAAACCCAAATGGACCCACTCAGCTTCAGATGCTTTAATGAATTTTTTTGGTTTTTCTTCCACCAGCGAGTTCTTCCTCTGGTGTGACTGCTCCTCTTGCTTAATTGAAGAATTTCAGTATTTTCAGAAAAAGAAGTCTAATAAGTAGGGAAAATCCAGAGACTGCCTCTTCCCATAGTGCAGGATAACCCTACTGCAGCCTTCCCTGCATCCGTGCATATGAAGACCTCTCCCAAAACCAAAGAACTTTTCATTAGACCATTTGAAAATCGCAAACGAAACGGGGTAGCAGCTTTTCATCATTTCTGCCACAAAAAGGACACACAGTGTTTGCTTCAACCATGTATTTGGGGCAGAGGCAGTGTGAAGCACTGCAAAATATCTGCAACACACTGATCTAAAACCAGAAACTCTCCAGAAATCCCTCCTCCAACTCCGTGATCCCACACACTGTTCCCTGATTCCTGGGCAAAGCCAACCATGTCATTTTGTGAGTAACCACAAGCCTCGAACGGTGCATTTCTGAGCAGCCTTAGAAATAAAGAGCAGTAAAATGCCAGCAGCTTTTGTTGTCCTGTTTGTTTAGAGTTTTGTTTTGCCTTGTGCTCCATCTGTGTCACTTCCCTATCACACCATTCCCAAGCGGCAGCATGTCAGCGTGTTATATTTAGGAGGGGATAAAAAAAAAAAAAAGAAAAGGCAACCTCTCTGGAATTCTTTCATTTGGCATTTTATTATCATCCAGAGCACCTACTTCCAGATGGAAACGCAGATTGGCACGAACTGCGAGCCTTCGCCCCTACCTTCTGTTCACTCCCGCTTTGCCAGGAAAGATTATGTCCCCGGACAAGCTGGAACTTCATGCCAGTGGCAGATAGTCCCATTGAATTAGTCCTTCCCAGGTTCATTTTGGCAATTTGCATTAAGTTTTGCTGTTTGTTTACACGGCCAATGGTCTGTGTCTGTCAGACCTACATATACCATCCTGCGCTAGGATGTTGCAAGATTATTTTTTTAATCGAGAAATTATATATTAAGATTCATTTTAAACAAGTGCCTTGACAAAAATATCATCACACTTCTTTCTTGCAAGGGACTTCACCTGTCACCCCTCACAGTGGCACCAGAACAAGAGCACCTTGCAAAGAAATTTTAGTTCAACTCAACTATTTCCACTCTGATTTCAGCCCGGTATTCCAAATCCCAGTAATTACCACTGCGTATTTCACCATCCTACGGTGCATTGCACAAATTGAAAAGTATATTTCTATCTCCCAGCTCAAGGTATCCTCACAAATAGCCAACAGCAAAAAATAATCATCATAGCGCGGCGGCAAAACCAACACGCAGGCAGCGCTTCGACATCGCGTGCAAACGAGTGGAGAATCCAACACGGTCTAAAGGCGACTGGACTGAGAAACTCAAATGTAAAAAAGGTAAAATAGACAGAGAAGTATAGCTGGTTGCCATGGCAACAGCGAGATATGAAAGCAAGAACTGATGGAACCTTTACAGTTATTTAAATTCTTATTATAACATTATGCAAAATGGCTGAGTAAAGAAAGCAGAGAGGTTAACATAAGAAAAACAGTCATTGTGGGATAAGCAAGGTAACAATTTGTAAGTCAGAAATGAAGCCTTGTTTAAATTGAACCATTTGAAATAATGACATAATTACGCCCTCTTAAATTAACGGGGGAAATTTGTTTTGAAGAGTGGAGAAAGGAGGGAGCTCTCGTTGGGCCACAGCATTGGGTGCAAAATCGTTTTTCCTCAAGAGCTGCACAGGTCCTCCTCCAGCATCTCATTTTCATACCCCTCAGCCCCAGCCATCCCCGTGATCCATGGAAACGCTCAGGGGCAAGACCATGGGTCTTTGGCTTCGCAGCAAATACCCTTCCCTTTTCTTTCCAGTAGATGTTCTGTACCGAGCAGTGGGATGACACAAGATGAGTGCAGTCATACACAAGGACGAGGCAGTGATTTGGAGCCAGGACTTCCCCTGAAACTCAGTTTTGGTGCAGAAACAAGGTATTTTGTCACCCATGGATGAAAGCAAATCAAGGCACGTTGAAGACCAAGTTCATCATCCACAAAGACCTACCATGTCTCCCTGTCCCAAAACGTTCACCCACGCCCTGAACAAGCTTCAGGGTGCTCCCTCTCCACCACTCTCATAGAGCCAGAAGGAATTATTATCCTCCTTCTTGTAAAAAGAAAAAAATTGAGAGACTTGCCTCTTCTCGTCCCGTAATTCACCCTGAGCCCAGAGCAGGGCTGCCTGGTATGGACTTTTCTCCAGGGAGGCTAAGAGGAGTTGAGAGGAGTAAATCCCATTACAGTCATGCTCAGGCCTTTGGGCTCAGCTCCTTCCTGTAGTCATTTGTCAAGTGCTTTTCATCTGAAACATGATTCTGGGATTCAATTACTTTATAAAGTCAATATTTTAGGTCACAGCTTATGCATCAACAAAGACATCTCCAGGGATTAGAGTTTAGCGTGGTGGAGCTCTAAGTAATGTTCCCTGCACTGCTCCAGCTAAAAAAGTCAATAAAGTAGGTTTGTTTCCCCCACATTTCACTCTCAGAGGCTGCAAAATTATCGTTCACTTTTGTAAATTTAAACCATCGAGAGGAAGGAAACGTTCCTGGCTTCATTATTTCCAGGGAGATAAAACAGGATTGCTCCACTGTCTCCTCTCCACGTGCTTGGCAATATTTCCCTCCCGCTGAGCTAATAAACAGGCACAGGTCAAGCAATTCGCTCAGGATGGGTTTTGCCCATGTAAAAGGCCAACCCAAGGTCTAGAGCATCACTTAACCCCCCGTGCACAGGTGCATTTCTGGTATCAGGGATGGATTATCAGTATTGGAGGGTCCTCCAGTCTGTTTCAATTTGCTAAACCACACGATAAGGCGATGCTCAGGCTGTGTTGCTAGTACGGGCAGTGTATTTCCAAACCCAGTGAGAGCAAGTCCTAAACCCAGCATCTAAACCATAGGGCACATGTGCGCCTAATAAACCAGAAGGCAATACATTTTGGGGTAGATCCTGCAGTTAGCTGAGGTCTTCCAGGTACCTGCTAGAGGGGTCAAAGACAATCCAAGGTCAGACACTATGAAAACCTGAAGTGTTTGGGCACAGGGGTCAGAAAGGAGTCATGCTGAAGACCGAACCTTACACAAGAGCTGGAGCATAAGGCAGCCTTGGTGAAAGGTAAAGGATTTCATGAGCTGGACTAGGACAAAGAATTCCAACAGCCCTGGTGGAACAGGGCATCATACAGAGCACTGGCAAGAGCTGACCTGGGATGTTATGCAATCCAGACCACATAGCCAAAGAGAGATGTATTTGACCTGGAGCACGAGAGAGGGTTAGAAGGAAGGCTGGCACTCAGAGTTTGGTTCCTTACTCTTGCAGAGGGCAGCCAACAAAGGAAAAGGGAAAAAAAAAATCAACTATTTAGTCTGAGAGACAGTGTTATCAAGGGGAAAATATCAGGATAAGCTGATCACAATCAGGCTGGAAACTGTGAAAGTTTCCAATGATCAAAAGAAGAAAATCTAGAAGAGCTTTATAGAGAGGAGTAGGAGACAAAGAGGATGTCTGCTTGGTTTTTGGGTGGCGGAGGTGAGTTCAGCCATGTTGCAATAGCAGAGAACAGGAGCTGGAACCTCCCACTCTCTGCTCCAATATTTCAGGCTATTTTACTAAGCAGTAGAAATAAAATTCTTCAGGGTTTTAATTAAAGGCTTCAGGAAATCTAAGGAAAAAAGAAGTTTCACATTTCATTTGGGAAGAGGGGTTTACCCCCTCCTTATTATGACTTAGCTCAATACTAAATTAGATATTTCAAATTCTTTTCTCCCCTGAAATCATCCAAACAGTAAGCTTTGAGTCTTTGTTTAACAAGCTATCTATTGATCTTTGCCAAGGCCACAGCACTTCATAAATCTGCACTGAAGCCAGAAAAGGATCCAGAAAAAAAAAAAAAGGCATTAAAAGTTAATACAACTCAGTTCACTTTCCAAGAAAAACTTCCAAACCCACGAGCGTGTTTGCAGCAAGCAGACCCTGCAGAAGCCAACCTGCTCAGCAACAACAGCAGGACCACGGCGCTCAGGATGGTCCAGGAGCAGCTATCATGATGCACAGATGCATCCACCACAAATCCAGCCACAACACCTGGACTCTCCCACAGCATTATCAGAGCATTACAAACACTGCAACACCTTCCACGTCAAAGCCAGCAGCTCAAACCTCTGCAACACACGCCACAAAAAACATCTACAAGCAGGTAGAGACTCAGAAGACTTGATTCTGCTCTATCAGGACATATGTGAGACCTGATCCTTAGGTGTTAAACCACAACCCACCCACAGCAAACAGCTTTCACCCCATGCCTACTGGGCCAGCATTGTTGGATTTTGGCTAGCACCAACAGCCCCTACTCTCCTACCTTGTAACTCAGTAAAGATGAAGAGTAAAGTTGCTTTTTTACCTCCACCAAAAGGAGGAGAAGCTACACCAACAGAACCCATCAGGTATATTTAATTTAGATGCATTAGAAAGGGAAAACAAGTCTGGCCAATTAGCTGAGCCAGAGTAACCTGGCTCACCTAATTACCAATCAAGGTAACACACCGTGGGCTTCTTAGTGAGATTGCTTCAGCTGTGAGTAGAGCTACATCACCTCTTAGGGCTGGACACAGCACTGCAGGCGTGACTGAGGGTGTTCATCCAAAATCACCCCAGTCTAAAACCAGCCCCAGCAAGAAGAGGTGGAAATCCTCAGCCCCTGCAGTGTGTCTTTGTGGTGGTTTTCAGGAGCGCTTTAGCAGCTTGTTATCACCAAACACTCAGGGAAGACTGTTCAATTAAGAGAAGTTAGTAAAATTAGAAGATTTAACAGCAGCAGCAGCAAGGTTTAACACTAGATAGCAGAAACGTCCTCCTTTGACACACTCTACCCATTGATAAGGTTTGATAAAGCTGTAAGCTTCACAGGCATTTTCTGGCAAATGAGCCATAAAATAGGATTGTTTAAGTATTATCCCTAAATGGTAAACCTTCCAATTATGCTTGAAGAAAGATTACTATATCCTGCTAATTATAGCATCCATGGCTTGGATTTGTTTGAAGAGAAGCTCACTTCATTTAAAATAAATACCAACTTTGAAGGCAAGACGGGGGGTGAAAAATTAAGGAAAATGAGAAATTAAAAACCTGGAGCATTCAGAGCGACTGAGCGCCCACATGAAACGGGTACGTGCAGCAGCCAGTGCACCCCTCCACATCCATCCAGCTGTGTCAGCTCACTCCAACCAGGACCAGCCTGGTCCAGAGCCAGCAGTGTGGTCTCACCCGCCTCCTGAATTACCTCCAGCGTGCACACACGTCACACCCCAGCTCCATCTGCATCCCAAAATGGGAGCCTTTCCCCCGCTCTCTGCCAATTCTGAGATGGGACTTGCAGCTGCAGCAGCAGGATGTCCTGCACGTGTCAGCTTGGGTGACGTTTCTTCTCCTGCCCCGTGGCCCCTGACATCCTGGGTAAGATGAGAAGTCCGGGTGGAAAGCAGGAGGAACTGTGCATCTGCAGACAGCAAATGGTTCTTGGTGACATTGCAGACCTGGCTTAGGGATTCCCCAGGACAAGGATGGGCTCTCTCCTGAGTGAGATGACAACAGCAGCAGGATTAAATAATGGGGTTAATTCTCATTAAAAGAAGAAAACATTTAACAATAAAAACGGTTTTTAGAAGATTTCCAAGTACTCCTTCAGTAGATGCTGCGGAGGGACCCCCAGCAGTGCAATTGGTGCGTTATCAGTGACCAGGACCCAGAAGAGAGACAGGTTCAAAATACCTGCATAAATACATTTTTTCCTCACAAACTATTTTTAAGGCCATTTCCTCCCAGACAGATCAGCAGGAGTTGTGGCAGATGCTATTTGCTCTATTTACAGCAAGCTGGAATTAACCTTGGGACTTACTCTCCTCTCCAGGAGGCATCGCCGTGTCCAGGCGATAGGTCAGAATAAGCCCCACACTGAAAGGCTGTCTGCGGTAGCTGGATTAGGGGACAGACAGGGCCACCACCAGCCACACAGACACAGGCATAAATAAATCAAAACCAAAAACGTTATTGCCTTGATTCGTTAAATCTGAGTGACAAACAGCCAATGTCAGACTGGGGACAAAGGGTTTTTCAGGCACTTTGTGTGTGCCCCCTCTGCTCTGAGGTATGCTGGTTGTGAGCTGCAAAATTTGTTGCATGACATCACATTTAATTTTCCAGCAGGATTCGGTGTCCTTGAGCCAAAGCAACCAGAGAGGTAAGAGCCATAGGCACAGGTGAGAGATCCATCGCCATGGATAGAATTAAAGTTGTGACTGTGGCTGGACAAAGCAAGACAGTGATTTTGATTTGTCTAATTGAAACATCACCTCTGTGTCCTGCACCCACTTTACTCAGGGTTGCAGGCAAGCAGAGGACATAATTTTGTTCACTAGACAGGCAAATCTAGACTCAGCACTTCCTTTTCCAGAATGAGCAACACCAAGCTCTTGGACACTTCATAGCTGCTGTCTTGTGAATTTTATGGACTGGCTGGTGAGACCCAGGGTGTCAGGTACCAGCTGCAGGTTTGGTGTAGGAAAAGTGAGCAAAGCCTGGTCAAAAAGAGCCAGTTTTCATTAAACATGTGAAAACATAGAATCATAGGATGGTTTGGGTGGGAAGGGACCTTAAAGACCACCCTGGGCAGGGACACCTTCCACTAGACCAGGTTGCTCCAAGCCTCATCCAGCCTGGTCTTGGACACTTCCCGGGATGGGACATCCACAACACCATTTTGAGCTACACATAATGACCCTTTTTGGTTAAAAACTGTTACACTTTGTCAGGAAGGTGACAGGAGAAACAGCAACGGGTTTTAGCCTATGTTTCCTTTCACTCCTTTGTGGGGCACAGGGACCAAGCACACTGGGGAGAGAAAGGGAACCTGACGCAGACAAAGGCAATAAACTAAGAAAAGCAGAAATAAAACACAAGCAAGACTGATTTTTCCCCCTTTCGTATTATTTTTAGATAAAAAGCTTAAAAAGAAACCTTCTTTCTTTTACTTTCTTTCATTGCTCCACTTCAAGCTGAAATGTAACTACAAAACTGACTCCTCTGCTTATAAGCACTGAAGCTATAGTAGTTAATGAAGGGGAGCAAAGCTGCCGGGCTGACAGATACAGGTCACAGGACTGGAGGGCCAAAGGCTCAGTGCTGGTACCCACAGTCCACAGCTCCCCACTACTGCAAGGCCATTTCCATCCATGCACATTTTCAGGAGCACAGATATCCCCACCCACCATCCCACACCCATTTCCAGTGGTGGCTCTCAGAGCAAATTTCTGGGCATTTTTATCTTGGCTGTGCAAACAACAACAACAACAAAATTGCTTTCTTCAAGAATTCAGCAAAAGGTCTGTTTTGACTGACAGCTCTGTCCAAAAAATCAGCTGCCCAAAACCAAGGAAAGCGAGGTGTGCAAATGGAGCCAACGAGAAACTGTTCCAAAACGGAAAGGGATGAATATTCATGGCAATATTTTGGTTGCATCTAATCTATCTTTATAACAGACATTTCACTCCAGCACGCCAAGGCTGGAGCTCTAAACATCAACAGCAAGAAGAAACATAATTAGCATAAGGGATAGTAATTAAGGATGCAAATACAGTAGGCACCATGTGGTAATTTTGTCAGGAGGGCTGGAGAGCACCGAAGCTCCCCGGGGAGCGGGTGATGTGCTCCCCTCGCCCGTTAAACACTACCGCACGGTCACGCGTCCTACACGTACAGACATAGTAAGCGTTTTACTCCGCTTGCACAAACAGAAACACAGCCCAGCAAACATCACGCAGGGCAGGAGGGAGGCTGAGTTTTGTATTTCCAAAGCGTGTTTCCTCTGAATTGCTGTGGTCCAAGAGGTGACAGCGACAGCTTCATGCTGCACTGAGAGTCCTGCGATGGTACACGAGAGTCCCCCAGCTCATCTTTTCTGCAGAACTACACGCCTGGCTCAAGCCAAATGCAACGTACATCCTTGTGCTACCCTAATCCTGACACGGATGCATTTTGCTGGCAGCAGCCCGTGCTGTTAAGTCACTGGGTTACGTGGTATCGCGCGTTGAATGTGTACGATCCCTTCAGTGATGTTCAGAAGCCATTACTGAAACAGCATGTACAAATCCCTCATTTGGATGCTTAATTAACTGGTGGGCACATAAATGCCAGGTTTATGTGCTTGCACAGTGAGCAGAGCACATAAATGCGGGCTTCGGCTGGGCTGTTAAGGCAGCCAGGTCGAGAAATGGGGCTCGTTACGTGAAGAAACGAGCAGGGAATGAACGACGTGTCAATAGAGACTTCTTAACACAAAAGCACAGAAAATCCAACCCGCCCTAAAATTCAAGGTGGCTCAGCACACTGCAAAACCAGGTGGTACATGGGAATGGGTTGGATTTATTGACTCTTGCAGCTAAACAGTGCAAAGAGTGAAACGAGGAGGAATCCGTCTCTTGCAAAGATTTATTTTGCAGCGATTTCCACAGAGAGCCAGAGATCCCACACACACCCTGGCTCAAACACTGCCAGAGCCCCTAAACCCTTTGGGATCTTCCCAGTGGGAAAATTATTGGCTGAACAGGACAGGGAGCCAAATTCTGCTAAAAAGGGCTCAGCCTGTTTTAATATCCACCCAAACCTCCAAGCCAAGTGACAGCCCTCCTGTATAAATGCATTGCCCTCATCATAAAAGTGCTCATGCTTCCTTCTAGGATTTTCAGAACCCTTTTGCACCATATCTATCACACAAAGGCTGGCTATTTTGAAAGCACTGAAACTGTCAACTGCTGATTTTTAATATGCATTGCATTTTATGGCTCAGCTACCAGGTTAATATGCAGTGTCAAGGATTTCAATGGGACTATATTTATAAGCATCATTAATTCATATGAGTTCATAATAATCCCATAATATGGAATTAGCAGCATTCTGCTTTATCCAAGGTGCCATTAAGATATATATCATTCAAAGAGTAAGGCTACTCCACAAAGCAAAAATACAAAAGCAAAACAACTTCAATAACATGTTATTATTAGATACTGAACAGTTAGAGAAGAAGAAAAGCTTGTTGAACAGAGGTGGAAGCTGTGTTTTATGTGCTTTCCCGTATCACCGCTGCTGCACAAGGAGGAATAAAAAAACCAGCCTGGCTTTTAAGGCAAGGGCACAGGAGGAACATCATCTCTCCATGGGGTGCTGGAGGGGAGCGTTTTGATGGGGATGCTCTGGCAAGCGAGGCATGGCACCTCCAGCCTCTCTGCTACCAACACCCAGCACGGGCAGTCCTCACCCATCCCTGTGCCACCCAGCTGCACCCCCAAACAGCACATATCGAGCAACAGGAGCATTCAGAACCTTTCCAAAAAGTCTGTCCAACTCAGCAAAAATAGGCTCCAGACCTGCTTGAGATCGCATTAGTTATGCAACACTATTCAGCTGGGAGGAAAAGCCCCTCCAGTATGAGTTATTTCTTAACTGCCATTACGTACTTTAAGAGGGAGCATTCATAAGGAATTAGGAAAAAAGCAGATAAATGAGCAGGGAATTTAGGACTGGGCTCCTGGGACTGAAAGTGAAAAAAAATAAACCCATGGCATTCACCATAAAATCTGCCTTTGAGGCTGAAGATGACAGAAATCAGCTTTCCTTTTCCAGCCCCAGGAAAGGGATTTCCTTGGATCATTTTGCGGTTGTTCCATTTGGGAAAAACTGAAGAAAGGACACCCAGCACTGCTCCAGTTCCTACTGATAATGCTGAGCAGCACCATCAAGCCAGAAAACTCCCACAAACATCACCATTCACAAATCACCGCTATGTTCTGTTCGCTAAATAAAACAAAAAAAAGAAAGGGGAAGCAAAATATTTCACTGCCAAAATCTTGACAAAAGCTCTGTGCGGAGGAACCTGCATCCGTATGTCTGAGTTTTCCCAAACAGGGTGGCTGCAGGAATTGGTTTAGCAATGCACAGAAATAGGCATCGGAGTTGCAGCTCCTGGGGCTGTTCCCTGGGTCTGGCTAATTCGCTAAAACAGACATAAACCTTGAGTCAGAGCAAATTTACCTCCAGCTTTGCAACAAATTAGTGGCATGCAGATTGAAACTGTGCTCCTGTTACTCAGCTTTTGGGAAATCCCAAGCATGGGGACAGGCTGGGTGGAGAATGGCTGATCAGCCCTGAGGAGAAGGACTTGGGGGGTACCGGGGGACAAAGAGCTGGCCATGAGCCGGCCACATGCGTTGGCAGCCCAGAAAGCCAACCGTATCCTGGGCTGGATCCAGAGCAGCATGGTTTAAATGGAAAGAGGGAGATTGAGATTGGACATGAGGAAGAAATTCTTCCCGGAGAGGGTGGTGAGGCACTGGGACAGGTTGCCCAGAGAAGCTGTGGATGCCCCAGTCCAAGACCAGGCGGGATGAGGCTTGGAGCAACCTGGTCTAGTGGAAGGTGTCCCTGCCCATGGCAAGGGGTGGGACTGGGGGGGCTTTAAGGTCCATTCGAATGGATTCTATGAAATGGACGGAAAAGTGATTTTCTTTGACAGACACAGGGATCACTGAGCTCAGACATGGTTTCTCCAAAGCCCCGTGCCACACCACTCGCTGTCCCACGCAATTCACTGCAACCCCCATGTTGAGCCCACCTGGGACATCTGGGGTACACGGGCAACTCTCCCCTCCTAAAACTTCCTCTCCACCTTGTTTTTTGACTTTTTTTTTTTTAAACCTCCAAACATGTTGCTACAGCAACCCCAAGCATTTTATCAGCGCTCAGGGGAATATTCATCTTCAGTTTGGCTGCTCCATGGAAACACGTCTCAGCAGCCCCTCTCAATCCCTGCTTGGAAGTCAGGAAGCTGACCCCATCACTCCATGCCCACTGGAGCAAAGACAGGGGGCTGGGAGGTTCTGTGGAGGGACCCTCTCAGCTTGGAGGAGCCCCCCAAAAAACCCCTTGCAATGACCAGCCCAGTGCTCACAGCCTCTGCAACAAAGTGTGCAGGAGTGGGGTCCCTACACTGACACCCCATGTCCGTTGTAGGAGGGATCCTGTTAGAAATAATACCCATCTTTACTTAAATTTTAATATTTGGTCCATAACCCTTTGAACACAGCAGGATACATATCATCCAGCATTTCACAAGACTTCGTCCTGCACACGTGCCACGTATTTAGGGCAATCTCTTTGGGGACCAGCCCACAGGGCCGTTGGAACGACACCGGCACTCATGTCACGCAGCAAAACCACATCATCATTTTCCATGGGGTCTTTGAATATTCAGGTGATGGAAACACTATGTCAGTTCTGCATCCAGCCATGCCCAGCAGAGCACAAAAAGAGACTCGTACACGCACACCAGCACAGCCCCATCGCTCATTGCCACAGCCGTCCGCAGGACAGCCAGCATGACACAGACAAAATGGCAAAAAAATGCCATTTCCAAGAAAATTAATTTGTTTCCTCTGTGTGCAGCTGTATTCTGCAGCACCCACGTCTCTCCCCTGCACCACAGTCATGCTGCTTTCCAGCAAAAGCAAACCCTGTGGCTCTAAAGGACTCTCCAATGCTTTGCCGGGAAAAGACAATCCCAAAATAATCCAAACATGCTTCTAAACTGGGAAAGCTCCTTTGCCTTGAGGTGCCGTTGCCCTTTCTGGGTGCAGAGCAAGCAGAAGACCAGGTACCCCACCACCAGCACATCACACCGGAGAATCCTCTGCCTCTGACCCTAGTGACCCGGCCATGGGACTTAGCTAACCCATATAACATCATATCTGCATGATGTTAGAACCGAATATGTAATTAATTACTTAATATAAGATTTTTAAAACAAAGAATACTACTTCTGACTCTAAAGGCAACTGTAGAGCATCACGCAAAGGTCTCTCCGTGGCAGTGCCAGCACAGCAGCAGCAGTCTCAGGGTCATCCTTAGGTCCTGCAGTTTCCGTGGCATTTTTTTGTATATTGAAATTGAAACCACTCTTGAGGCTTCCTTGGCCAGGGCCAAAGTTCATTACTATTCCTAGCAAAATACTCAAGCTCTTAAAAATAATCAGAAATTAAGTGCTATGCCGGCCTGCAGTTAATAATGTAATATATCTGATCATGCAAAAGTAAAAGCGGAGTTCTTCCTCTTGATTTTTCCTAATTTTTCATTTGGTATCATTTAAGGTTTCCCTCTCCCAGTTTCCCAACTTTCTAACTTTTCAAAGAAGATGTGAGTTCTCTCCACAAGACCTCAATGAAGGCAAGAGGACAGGAGGGGTACCTCCTCCCAGCCCTACTAGGATAGGTTCTCCTCTGCTGTTTTCCAGCTGCCTTACTCATATCTCAACATATTTCTTCTCTATGTTACTAATAAATGGATTTTCAGCCTGTCGGAATTTAAGATAAAATTAATATATTGGCAGATACCCACAGCAGATTCTCAGGTGTTCATATTGAAAATTATTATTTTCAACAGTTCACGGCTCATTTCTTTAAAATTAAAATTAGTGTTGTGGCAGCTGGGGATAATTTCCCAGATGCCAGCACAGAGGAGAGAACAGACCTGGAGGATGTGAGGAACGAGGCTCTGCTGCCATGGACGTGTCCAACCTTGGGGCAAACCGTGTCTGTACCACTGAGGATGACCCTGAATGGGGCCCCTGACCCAGAGACCAGTTGCAGATGAAGAGGAGGTGGGGAAGCCCTTCCTTTCTTGTCCTGGTGGTCTGCGTTCAGCTGCTATTGGAGCGAGATGCTGGGCATCAGAGCAAGATGCTGGGCAAGATGCATGGTCTGAACTGGCACCATTGGTCAAGCAGATTTCTCCCTTAACCACTTAAATCTCACCCTCCCATTGAACTCCAGACACAGATTTGATCTAAAAGCTGCACTAGAACACTAGAAAGGTGACATGTGGCAGAAAACGTTGTAGAGGACAAGACTAGAGATAGCACATGTATAGACTGTCTGCCAGTTACCCATGCCAGAGAGGAAAGTATGTGGCTGCATGGAACAGCACAGTTTGGACAAGCATTTGGATTTTTCTGGCTTTGGGGTGGCATCCTGCCAGGAGACCTGATGACGGGGAGGAGGACTGACTCCGTCTCTGCTGGTCACTGGGGAAAAAACAAGTATCAGGTGGCCACAGCTCTTTGACGCACAACAAAGAGGCAGCGTTTTGCTTTAGTCCACTCCATCTTCATTCCACCGTGCTGCACAGCCATCTGACGCCACCTCCTGCCACGGCATGGGGACCCACAGTCTTCATCGGGATAAAGCACTGGGCACTGCACAGTGCTGTTTTAGAATCACAGAATGGTTTGGGTGGGAAGGGACCTTAAAGATCATCCAGTTCCAACCCCC
>NW_010259677.1:30684-34246 GCF_000690775.1 Eurypyga helias
CCTGGCCTTGGACACTTCCAGGGATGGGGCATCCACAGCTTCTCTGGGCAACCTGTCCCAGTGCCTCACCACCCTCTGCGGGAAGAATTTCTTCTTGATGTCCAATGTCAATCTCCCTCCTTCAATTTAAACCCATTATCCCTTGTCCTGTCACTCCCTGCCCTTGGGAAATTCCCCTCCAGCTTTCTTGTAGCCCCCCCAGGCACTGGAAGGTGCTATAAGGTCTCCCCGGAGTTTACCTTCTCCGGGCTGAACCCCCCAACTCCTCCAGCCTGTCCCCATGGCAGAGGGGCTCCAGCCCTCGGAGCATCTCCAGGGCCTCCTCTGGACTCTCTCCAACAGCTCTGTGTCCTTCTGCTGTTGGGGCCCAGAGCTGGAGCAGAACTGCAGGGGGGGTCTCCCCAGAGCAGAGCAGAGGGGCAGAATCCCCTCCCTCACCCCCCTGGCCACGCTGCTCTGGATACAGCCCAGGATACAGTTGGCTCTCTGGGCTGCCAGCGCACACGGCCGGCTCATGTCCAGCATTTCATCCCTCAGCACTCCCAGGTTCTTCAGGGCTGCTCCCAATCCATTCTCCACTCAGCCTGTACTTGAGTTTGTTTTGTTTTAACTGTGGTGCCAGTTGAGGAGTGATGCCACAGTTGTCCCTGTGGCACATCTCTGGAACACCCAGCTGCTGCGTTTGTCTCGGATGGCCCCATGGGGAAGGGCCTGCTGTTGGTCACCCACCCAGCCTTCACAGCAGAGAGGAATAATCTGCTTCCCTGGGAAGCAGGGCAGGGAGGTGCAACCTTCACCCCACACTCTCGAAAGCCCTGTGCAGCACAGCAAAACACACACAGGACAGGGACCCTTCCCAAAGGCCATAAACACCTGCAGCCTCCACACAGCAGCGAAGTACCCTCCTGCACTGTAAATCACTGGGAAACATTAATAAACAGCTCCATCTACTGACATCCTCACCTCCAAAATCCAGACCCCCACAGCAGCTGGAATGCAGCATCCAGAGATGCCCATACTGCAGACAGCATCCTGCCAAGCAGGCACAGCTTCCATCCCAGGCCCAACCCAGGTACAACCCATCACAGCCCCACGGGTTGTTTGCAGGGGAACAAATCTCCCAAAGCAGCTCAGTGCCCCCTCCTGACCCAGCTGTATTAGAATTCCCTTTGAATTTCAATTAACTGACATTAATTACATCTATTTTCATCCCATTGAACAAAACATAGCATCTCTTTAGTACTGTCCTTCAGCCAAGGATATGAAAATACATGTGATGAAGAAAAGCTGACAAGCAAAGGACCTGAAAGGCAGCATCTGAGAAGGAGCAGCCTCGTTACACCTGTGTGGCCCTCCGGACATAAAAAGACATAGCCAAGCCTTTGCCACTCTTTTCTTCAACACCCAGCTCTGTGGTCCCTGTGCAGCCCCCATTGGAGGACCAGAAATGGTACAACCACCCTCCCTCTTTCATAGCGTCTCCCTCCAGGGGCTTTCACACCCCTGAGAAATGAGGCCAAAAATCACAAAACCACAGATGGAGGCACCCAGAGAAGTCGCTTCCTCCCCAGAGCTCACTCAGTAACACAGGGCGGAGGCAGCTCTTCCCCACCCCCAAAGCAACTGGCCCTTTGCCCCCATTTTTCCCTGTGCTCTAAGATTTAAAAAGAATAAATCACGTCACACAACGCGAAGACGACCAACAGATTTGCGTTCAGAGCATTTGATTGAATTGCAACAGTGCGTTCAGACTGTGCGTTTGGTTTATAGACCATCTATTTTCGCATCTGTCATGGGTCCTTGGGTCACTTTAAAAGTAACCCTAAACCCCCAAGCCCCTTCCCTGCCCGGGGGAGGCATAAGGAGGAAGGACACCCAGCGTTCCACAGTCTCCCCTGTCTGCGAGGGACAAATCCTGCTCTCTCCTCCAGCACAGAGCAGGAGTTAGCTGTGTGCAGTGTCCTGGAGCATCACAGCAGTCAGCTCACACAGGGATACGGTGACTCCATGCCCGCTTTGCCACCGCTTCCATCCTCTGTGGCTTTTCAGTTTTCATTGACCGAGCCCAGCCCATCTCTCAGATGCCGCATTTGCAGGCAGGCTCAAGGCAGAGGGGAGGGTTTGGTCGCTAAATCCCACAGGCAGCATCCTCAGGACACACCTCCATCTCCCAAAACCCCGTGCACCCCCAGGCTCTCTGCTGTCCACCAGCCAAAATGAAACCCGTGGCTTCTTTCTCCCAGGTTGCCGCTACCAAGCAGCGATTGCCAAGTACGGATGGGAATAACGAGCTGCGCTCTGCATTGCTCTGCCAGGGGGAAAGCGTTATTTACAGCCAACAAGGGGATTAAAGTTTCAAACCACTTTTAAATCTGGAAGGGGCTTGTCCTTGGGGAGCTCAGGTGTGGAGAAGTCACTCTCGCGGAGAAGGAAGGAGGTGACCTGGGGCTGTGCGGATTGAGAATCCTGGCGCTGACCCAGGAATGGGAAATGAAGATTGAAGAGGAGGATGTCAACAGGTCACTCACAAAAAAAACAACCTGTAAAAATCTGTGGTTAGGGTAAATAGCAAAAGTGGTTGGAATAAAAGTGTCCATCCTTCCTCATGTGCCCACAAAGATATTTGGGCAGCTGCAGCCATGCAGGGAGTCGCATTTTTCTCTTTTAAAGGGGTGTTTAAAAGTCCCAGCCCAATACGTAGCCTGATGCAGTTGGATGGATGCTTATAGCTAACCCTGATTTATTTGTTAAAGCATTTGTGTCTTTTCCAAGCAGCTCAGGGGGCCAAACTCCATCCACTGACAGGTGCGGGTTGGGCCATGGCTGCTGCAGAGTGGAAACAGCATCCGATCAGCTGCACTCGCTCTTTCCAGAAACGCTTTTGCCCAAAATCTTCAGCCAAACCCAGAAACGCCTGCGGAGCAGATGGCAGGTACCGTCTGGGGGATTTCCAGACTGTCTTTCCCCACTGTACTGAGAAGCATAAGTTCTTCGGTAGGCCTGTTGATGTCTACCACATCTCCTGCCTCCTCCAGGAACCCCCTTCCCACGTATCCATGGGATTAAACTAATTCAAAAACCCTTCAGAAAGGCCCAAAACCCTTAGAAAAAGAGCCGACTGTGAGCTGCCATCCAAGGAGATGCCTGGCGCTCCCTAGCTGCAGGAGACACCTCGTGTAGGCACAGCGGTCTCATCGCCCCCGTCCCCAGCAGCAGCTGCGCCGTCAGCCCAAACACATTTCCCATTTTGGCTATTTATGACAGGATGGAGAGAAATGTGTCAGAGCTGTTAAAACCTTGGCAGAAGGATTTTGAGCTAATTATCACTTTATAATCCCTGCCAAAAGACCTGTAGAGACAGGGGGTGAGATATTAAAAGCAGAGGTAAGCGGCTCAGTGTCCCTGATGGACACTGCTACCCCCCCAGGGAGCCAGGGTCCCCCCTGCTCCTGCCACACAGGCAGCTCACACGTGTGCTGTCGTTCCACCAAAATCTTTGGACCCAGGGAGATAATCATTCTGGGAAAGCACCAGTATCCCCAGGCTTGAGAGAGAGAGAGGG
>NW_010259677.1:34292-34719 GCF_000690775.1 Eurypyga helias
AAATCCTCCCAGCAGCGCCATCATGAAAAGATGCTTTGAGCATATTTTCTCAGGTGAAGTGTGAGTGAAGCAAAAAACCCCTGAAACTGTGCAATTTTCCAAACCAAGCTTCAACTCACACCACCTGTGCTTGGAGCGGCATGAGGGGCAGGCGAGTGATGGAGGATGCTCTTTCCCAAACCAAAAATCCCACCAAACCAAGATGCCAGGGCTGTATCAACACTGTCCAGGTCCCTAGCCAGGCTTTAAGTGCGGGTTTCATCCACACGCCAGTGATGTGTAGCAGGAGCAGAGGGGGCCGAGCACCGGCGCAGGGCTGGCATCTGCCCGAGGAACCCCAGGACACCCACACCCCAGATGGATTTTCAACTGAGTGGAGATCACAGCAAACACAGAGCAAGGAAATGTTCCTTATGCAATTTTAACT
>NW_010259678.1:0-33459 GCF_000690775.1 Eurypyga helias
ACGTGAGGCTGTTGCTATCTGTCTAATATGTCTTATCAAAATACCCTTTGCTCCCTTCCAGAAAATATTCATATGTGGTAACTTAAATTCTCAAATAAATCATATTTATCTACATTAACATACTTTTCCTCCCTATTTCAACTTTCATTTAATGGCAGAGGAAGGAGTAGCTTCAGCACTCAGCCTAATACTGAAGAGTTATTAGTTTCTCCCAAAACTCTGCTGAAAGAGCCATTGTGCTCCACGTGAGGATGAAGTAAGCTCATGTCTTGACAAGCACCAATATAATTTCACTAAGTCATGTAAACCATGCATTACGAATGGAATAAAAAAAATAGATGTTTTGATTATGAATGTGTTCTGGTGATTGTTTTACATGGCATACATCATCAGTCTTAGGGGAAAACAGGCTAAATAGAAGTTTCAAATCTAAGTCTTAATAGAAGCCACGAATATCACTGAACAACATAAAAAAATCACTAATTAAAACTCACTTTAATAAATTAGTTCGGAATAAAACCCAAATAACATGTCTCAAACACATTTATAGGGCCAAAGAACCATCAAAACAGAAAAATAAAACAAATAAGCTACTGGGAAACAATACCTAATGAAGTTCTTCATCATAATACTTATATAAGAAGGTAACATGTTCATAATATTCTGTATTTGCAGTACTACTTCCTTAGTTAGTGTACATCAGACTGAACAAATATTTTTACTTTAGAAGTTTCATACACTTTTCAACAACTGTACCAGAATCTGAAACATCTATATGCATTATGAAATGTAAATAAAAAACTATTTTCTGTAAGTAGCATTAAATTATAGTTTCAGCAATTTGAAAGTCTTCACCACATAATCAATATATCAGAAAAACAATACGAAATTCTTGAAGAGGTGCTGTGGTGTTGTGCAGCGTACAACAATGGAATCAGTTTTTCTACAGGGATTTCCAACACCTTCCTCTCAACAAATTTCAATTTATGAAGAAAGACAGAAAACCAGATTTTGAAGCATTTCATTAATAGTTTTGTCTTGGCTCAAGTTGTTTCAATTCTTACTTTGTGTTGTTATATACATCATATTCTGTCAGATATCATAAATAGCACTATGAGTTGTGGTGTAATACCTAGGCATTTCTCTTGCAATATATGTATAAATAAATGTCTATTTCCACCCACCAAAACTCTGCTAAATTTGTGGTCTTTCAATACTTAAAGAGGGCTTATAAGAAAGCTGGGGAAAAACTTTTTAGGAGGGTCTGTTGTGACAGCATAGGGGTAATGGTTTTAAACTAAGAGAGGGTAGATTTATATTAGATATAAGGAAGAATTTTTTTTACAACAAGGGTGGTGAAGCACTGGAACAGGTTGCCCAGAGAGGTGGTAGATGCTCATCCCTAGGAACATTCAAGGTCAGGCTGGATGGGGCTCTGAGCAACCTGATCTAGTTGAAGATGTCCCTGCCCATTGCAGGGTGGTTGGAACTAGATGCTCTTTAAGGTTCCTTCCAACCTAAACCATTCTATAGTTCTATGATTCTATGAAAAATAACTTTAAGCTCTGCTGTGTTCACATGTTATTTTTTTGCCTTCCCGTCCTTGCCTCCTAATGTGAATTAAATTCACACATGCTTCTCTGAATAAACCCTCTCCTTGTCTACTTCTTGCATGAACAATCTCTCCCTAAGTAGCTGAAAAGAGCCCCAAGGCTCAGGAATTCACTGAAGCAAGTCAAACGCTAGCTGTAACATATTATGATACCTGACATCAATTAATCATACCTCTCGCTCTGCTGCCACCTCCCTAAATTGTCCTGGTAACTCTGCATCCATTCTATCCTCCCACCACAAAGACAGTGATCTCAGACTTGTGTACCACTGAGTGAGAAGTAAGGAAACATCACCAGAGCTCATGCACTTCCACTGCTACCTTCTGAATCTCCAAGTGAAGAAATCCCATCCTTTCTTACACAAATACAAGCTTGATGGTTGTAACTGATTCTTTTGTGCTGCATGCTCCAAAAAGAGAATGAGATTGCTCAGGAACTGGTGGCAGTTTAGCACACAGACTTGTCAATCAATTGGGCCAGACATCACCAGCCAGCTCCTGAACTCCCACATCCATATTTTAACCTTCAGTGTAAACTAAAGAGTAAGTATATGCAGAGGTTATTGCAGATTACTAATACTGAAAAGCCAGCCGCCTCACTAAAACAGATCCAGGTACGAAATACATTATATCCACTGCTGGATTTCCTTATAAGTCTAAAAGAACTTGTTAGTTGTCTAAACTAACCTGTGTCCTTAAGTATGAAGTAGTTTGGACATCCATTTATCCAGCACCCTACGGATATCCCATTCCTAGGGATGAGTAAAAGAACAGGGCAAGTACATAACAGTACTCTACTAGCATAATCCCTCAGCCCCAGCTGATTCACGGGCAGGGTCTTTCTGAAGCAGGGGTGGTATTTATACCTTGCAGCCCTTGATGTACTTTTGTTCCATTAACCTGTCCACCTCATTTTCAGCATATCTAGGTTTTTGGTATCCACAACAAAATAAATCCACAGATTAACTGTGCAATACATTAAAATACATGTCCTTTCAATTGTTTGGGAACTTGTCTACAGGCAGTTTCAACTGAAGCCCCACGATTCTTATAAAAGAAAAACCAGTAATCAGTTGTACATTGTTTACCCTTGCTCTAGTAACCCATTGTTCTAACTCTAGTAACCTACCATAGCAATGCTTGTTCATTGTTCAAACCCTCATTCAACACTGCAATGCAAATGTTTACCTTCTACATGTAAGGAACATGTGAATGTTCTACCTCCTACTGAACCTATTGTCTGCCTGAAGTAGTTCACTAGTACAGGTTATCTGATATTTTCTCAATAAAGTACACTTTGGTTTGGGGAAAAAAAAAAAAACAGAACACACGATGGGATGTTTGGCCTTGTTCGAAGAGCCACAAAGCTTACAGGAAAACAGGATTTGTGATACTAAATACAATCACTAGGAATGTAGAACAGGAGGGAGATTGAAGTCCTTACCCTGCCCTTCCCACATATGCAAATAAACAGCTGTTATACCTATATTTTTCCTATCCCAGCCCTTCTACTCTGTAAAAATAACAAATATTGAAAATCCTCAGCTATTTTCAGCCACTAAAATTTCAATAAAGAATCAGAATCATAAAGCATGCAGTCCTCAAATATACAGATTCAGACTGTATCTCTTCAAATAATGGGAGACACCAAGGTACCTGAAGCATTCGTGTTGGATCAGACCTGAGGAGCAGCTAGCATAGTGTCATGACTCAAAACAGCCAGCAGCATATAGATGGTAAGTAAAGATCCTCTCAGTTACCTGCAATTTCAAATTTGGGACCAAGATGGAGAATGTACCACAACTAACATATTTACTAAAGTGGTATCGATCCAGCTTCTGTGAAATCATCTAGTTTTGCAGATTTACACTGCAGTCTCCACAATCCTCTGTGGCAATACATTCCACAAAACCACCATGCTGGACCCATGAAAAGGTACTTCCTTCAACTTCATAGCTTAAAACGTTATCTAAAATATGCCACATGACTCAAACACAGCTCTTTACTATTTGCCTGACACTTGATGTGCTCGGCACATCTGGAGGTGGGCAGAGAAACAGGACCGTGGAACAGAGTTGGCTGAGAGAATCACCTTCTTGTCTTTCTTATAAATGGTGTTGGAGTGGGAGGAAGCTTCTTCCTCTAGCTTCTCTAAAGGGACCTCTGTGTCTTCACAGCTGTTAACCATCAGAACTGCAAGCATACAAGTTTAGAAGAGTATTAGTCTGATGCCATGATACTAGGACCAACATGCCATCATAATGAGTGATACATACCATGTTGTTGTGTCCCCTTGCCTTCCTTAAGAAGAAATCCCAGGCATACAGGCCATATAAAAGAAGTGTTACTACAGACGTTTAGGTTTCTGATCTGGACAGTCACTAGGTTTACACGGTGTCCTTGCTCTGTTCTTTAGGTACAGGCTTAAAATAAGCTTTGTTTCCTTGTGTAAATGGAAAACAAGGGACATTTTGGGCACCTGCACATCGTGATATTCAGTACACAGTTATTGCTTGAAAATGAATCCTTCTTTTGAAGATTTTTATTAGCTCATGTAAGTCATTTAAACTCAAGAGAATTTAGTATCTCTAAATATAATTGATTTTCTCTCTCCATTTTCCCTTTAGCGATATGAAGCACAATCAACTTCAATTTCAACCCATTTTATGCTCATCAAACCAGAAATAACTACACAAGGATTGCAGAGAGTGACTAATTCCATTCATATTTTATTCTAACCTTACGAACATCCTCTTAACCAAGCTACAGAACTTACTAAGCTTAGTAGAGGTTATTGTCAGTCTAAACATTTTGTGTAAACAAACACCTGTAATATTTCCAATAGTAAAATTCAAGAGCAGGATTCCATTATTTTAAGCTTTTAAACATCAAATCTGTGTTCTCTGAACAACCAGTTAGATGTTTTGCTTAAACTGATATCACCTCCAAGATTCTCACTGATGTTGTTGCCCTTTGGCATACATATAGGAACTGAAATCAATGAACTCCATGAATGACACTGAGAGACCTGTGCGTCTCTCTTGCTTCAGTGACTTTATATACACTGGCAGAAAGAAAAAAATACTGAATATAGTATTTGTTAAACTTTTACACAGGTGTTCAGTAACAAGTATTATGCACATGATTTAAAATTAGCAGTAAATTTCAAGTGTATGGCTTCTCTCTAGCCAATAGTCCTGCAGATCAAAGACTCTGGTAAAAAAAATAATTGTTGGCAGTATCTGCATTAATGTGGTAGTTAAAATTTCAGTGGAATGCCATTAAAAAAAAAACCAACAAAACCCACACACACCAAAACACAACTACTTCTGGAGATTATTTCTCACCTTACTTGTTTTGTAAAAAAAATTAGTCCAACTGATTTACCAGTCCTGATATTTGTATACTACTTATTCATAAAATGAGTAAAAAAAAAAAAATACAAGTTATCCATAATTGCCCATTTTTAAAAGAGAAATTCCTTTTCACAACCTTGGTGGGTTTTTTGCTGCTCTTTTTCCCCTACTTTCCACTTCCCTTTCCACTAGAATTCAAATTTTTTTACACATTCTCAAGACTAGATCCTGCACATGGATCCTTCCAGGTAAACTCCACATAACCAACTACAGTAAAGAAATAAAAGAATATGTATGTTAAAAGAGAAGAAAAAGTGAAAGGAGAAGTTATGGCAAATACGACCTACTTAAGGAAAGAATATTTCTTCGTGTGAGTCCAGGGAAGACTAATTGAGCTCTACAGGTCTTACAGTCTACAAATTACAGTGCACTTATGCAACACTCCCAGCCAGATACCATCACGTACAAACTGCACCCTCTGGGACAACTATGGTCACTTCCCTGAGCTATGCTAAGGCCTTCGTGCACAACAAAGGTCGACTAAGACGCAAAAGACACAAGAGACATGGGGCAAGTGTGAAAGGCATTCTAGAGCCCACAATTATGGTCTAACACACCCATGGGGAGAACAGAATCAGCTGTAAGTCTCAGACAATATAAAACTCTGGAACAGTTTAACAGTTGCAAGAGATCTAACTGTACACTGGTCAAGCTATATCAGGAGAGCCTTTATCTAAAAGAAATGACAACTATGACCCTGGAGATGCCAGAGAGTAGACCAAACCTTCCATCATGTCAATACAACCTCCCAGTCTTCAAAAAGACAGTTGTGATGAAAAAAAAAGTCTTTAAGGGATGTCCTGGGTCTGGCTGGGATGGAGCTAATTTTCTTCATCGCAGCCCAGGCAGTGCTGTGTTTTAGGCTTGTGACTAAACGAGTGTTGATATCACACCAGTCTTCCAGCTATTGCTGACCAACACTTACACAGAGTTTAGGCTTCCTCTGTTTTGCACTCTGCCTCACAGTGGGTGGGCAAGAGGCCAGGAGGGGAGACAGCTGGGACAGCTGACCTGAACTGAGCAAAGGGATATTCCAGGCCATATAATGGCATGGTCAGCAATAAAAACTGGGACGTGTTTATTTCCAAAGCATCAGTCTGCCTGTGGGAGGTGATGAGTGATTCCTTTGGAATTACTTGTTTCAGGTTTCAGGGTCTGTCTTTCTCTCCCTTTTATTAAACTATCTTTATCTCAATCCATGAGTTTTCTTGCTTATGCTCTTCCTGTTCTCTTCCCCCGACCACTGTTGGGCAACGAATAAGAGAGGGGCCCCCTGTGGTCCTTAGCTTCTTGTTGGGATCAACCCACAAAGAAGGAAAAAACATCTTTTGGAACTTTTGCCTTCAACTGCTCAGTGTCTATCCAAATTCTAAACCTTTCAGGAGTTTCAAAGTACCTGATAATGAAGTGTATCAGAAATTGTCTACCATACAGATAAAAAAGAAGACTGAAAATAAATGGAAAATAAAAGGAAGACTGAAGATCAGACCTTTTACAAATTGTAATAACAGTAAACTGCATTTATTGATATTTTGCCTAGAATTAGATAATTCTATTCAAACTGGGATGAACTATACCTTCCACATCAGACTGTAAAGAAAAAGCCATGGAATGTCAAACACCTATCACATAAAAAGTGACAAAACTAAAGTTTAAGTTACTTTTCATGCCTTCATAATTTCAAGCACACACTTGCCCCAGTGCATTACCTCTGCCACTGAAAATTTTGCAAAGTCCAGTACAGCTGGTCTCCACATGAAGAAGCAGCCTACTGTACCCCAGCCGGGTGAGCTTCTATGCATGCACTACACAGCAGATGCTCACTGGTAATGTTGCTGATTTCCCAACAGCTTCCAAAAAAAAAAAGAATCAGCAAAACGTGACATGATGAGCAATTCACACAGCTTTCTCTCATGCAATCGTTCTACTTAAACCCCAACAAAATGGGCTGTCGGCCAGAAAACTGTTCTGAAGGTGAAGTACAACTCACACATCATCTTTCCCAGGGCCTTGTGGTCTCTCTTCTGGCAAAAGATGTATTCTAGTCACATAATGGAAGAGAAGTTTTTGTCCAGCTGGGACAGACAACAAAGAAATAAACTGCTACTGATATTAGAATAATTTATCAGGTCTAGAGTCTGCTTCCTGCATGTTGCCAAAGACTTCTAGGAAAAAGGGAAATCAGGAATGTTTGTTGAACCAGAGGAAATGCACTGAAAGCACTTGCAAACTTGACACCCTTTCATTAAAGCACTCAGAGACTTATTAGAAAAGCAGTATAGACTATATGAGGGGTAGATCACCAGACACTGAGTTACTGTCTCATCCTACAAGCAAAGGAAATCTCCACTGAACTCTGTTTATCTCCTCTTGCTATAAAATGTAAATATATCACCGATCAATCATTCAGAGGTATTACAATAATTATGCAATTCACATTTAGAAAGACCTCGAGAAAAAAAGATACTCTAAAGATCAGAAGAAGAGTTATTAAAGCAAACAGAAGACATCAGGTATCTCCCAAGGCAATAATTGAAAAATATATCACTACTTAAAACGCATTACTATCTTTAAAGATTCTGGTTTGTTACTGCATAGCAAGAATTACACTTAATAAGTATGATGCAGACAATCACTGAATTTTCATTTAAGACTTCTATCTTGAGCAACCTGGTCTAGTGGAAGGTGTCCCAGCCCATGGCAGGGGGGTTGGAACTAGATGGTCTTTAAGGTCCCTCCCAACCCAAACCATTCTGTGATTCTATGACTGAGAAAAAAACACACTATTACTGTGAAACCAGCTTTGAAGGAAAGAGATGGTTTTACAAGCCCTGATGCGGCAAACACTTAAATTTAGCTCAAATATATGATTATTTGTATTGAAATAAAGGAGGCTTTTCAGAATCATACAGGCAGGTATATGCGCCAAGTGCAGGAAATGGACTTCAATTACCACCACCTTTCACTTCAACCAAACCTGTGTGAGCTTCCTAGGTAGGCTCCTCCTTGGAGTGGTGCTTCATAGGTAACTATTGCACAGCATGTATTAATACACGGCAACATTTTTAACATTGTGAACATGCATAAAGAAGAGAGGTGATTGAGCATTATGACAAAATATCACAAAAGTATTGAATCACTTAGGTTGAAAAGACTCTTAAGATCATCAAGCCCAACTGTAACACTAACACTGCCAAGTCCACCGCTAAACCATGTCCCCAAGTGCCACATCTACACGTGTTTTAATTACCTACAGGGATGGTGACCACTTCCTGGGGCAGCCAGTTCCAATAACCCTTTTGATGAAGAAATGTTTCCTAACATCCAATGTAAACCTCTCCTGGAGCAACTTGAGGCCATTTCCTCTTCTCCTATCACTTGTCACTTGGGAGAAGAGACTGATGGCCACCTCACTACGACCTCCTTTCATATAGTTGTAGAGAACGATAAGGTATCTCCTGAGCCTCCTCTTCTCCAGCCTGAACAACCGCAGTTCCCTCAGCCACTCCTCACAGGACTTGTGCTCTATATCAGTATCATGTAAAACGAGACAGAATTTCCTTTTCATCTTCCTTACTTGTAAAAATCTCAAGAATTTATCTTTAAGCCCAAGTCTGCTACTAAATTAAATTTACACTTTTACTATGTGCATGCATAGCAATACATTTAAACAATTACATTCTTACACTTAATCAAACAATTGATTTTTTTTTTTTTTTAAATCAAATGTGTCATGCTTTGGTGACTGTATAATCAATATTCCCAGCAATTTCAGGGAAAACACAATTCCATCCTCCCCAATGGACATCCATGAGATACTGAGGAAATAACATGAATTCAAAGTCACGGTGGACTTCAGTCAAATGCGGAAGAGCTTAAGTCCAAACATCATGGAATTTCAAAAGGACCACAGACTTTCACAAAGAACTACTTCAGCTCCCAATCAGCTTTACAAAACACAACACTTGGAATTACAATTTATACAAAACTAGCCCCTTGATATAATTTTCAGCCACAGACCTCAACTGCATTCCCCTTTACTTTTACAAATACATGTGAATTTAAAGTTCTCAGATTTTTAAAGTCAGGAAGATACTTTCCACTTTGATGTTATCTGCCAGCGATCTATTTCAGCTACCTGCATAACTGAACAGTTACTGGTCTGTTAACAGCCCTCCTGTGAGTCTTATGTCATATATAAAGAATGATGACAGATATCAGAATGTAGCCTCATAAATATTCTTTCTCATCCTTGCACATATATTTCTTTTTAAATGGATCCTTCAGAAGTATAATAGCTTAATTGTTTCTTCTATTTGGAATATTTCATTCCAGCTAAAGACACCTTCATAGATGATTCTGATATGAGTACTAGGAGTTTTTTTCTTTTTTAAAGGAAAATATACCAACAGTCAATTCCACGCTTTTAATACCTAAACAAATCAACCAAGCTCTGAAATAGATTCTCTTGGACACACATAAAGATGGAAGTTTGTGTTCTGCAAAAACCTTCATTGTAAGTAGGGTATGCATTAAAATCATCTGCTATAAATAGTACAATTTGTTTTCCCAGAATCCAGACCTAGAAGCATGAGGTTTTGTAATTTTTAAAGAAAGGGCTGAATAAGCAATGAATACTGAACTCTAAAGGGAACAAGTCAAGTAGCTATATGCAACAATGCCCTGCAATTCAGTGATGGCAGAAAGCCATGATTTGAAATTAGTTATACTGCATATAAGCAGTGTAAAAAGCATCCAAGCAGTTAATGGATTAATGCAGTACATAATAAAAAAAATCAATTCCAGTATCATACAGTTACTGATCTGGAAAATATAGCACTGAAAAATACTTATGTTTGCTGATAGAAACTTAAATTCTTTAGGTTACCCTCAAAAGAAAATAAAAAACCCTCTCTGTGTAGCACTGTCATATACTCAAGTTTTCAGCAGTTCTGCAGGCTGTAACCTTACTGTTCTATATGAAACACATACTGCCAGCAAATTGCAAAACGAGAATGGAAATAAAAGTCAGTCTTTCAGAAGCAGAGCACCTTTAACACCAACATTTGCATATTGAACTTTCTATCAGTGGTAGTTAGAATCATAGAATGGTTTGGGTTGGAAGGGACCTTAAAGCTCATCTAGTTCCAACGCCCCTGCCATGGGCAGGGACACCCTCCCCTCGGCCAGGTTGCTCAAAGCCTCATCCAGCCTGGCCTTGAACACTTCCAGGGATGGGGCATCCACAGCTTCTCTGGGCAACCTGTTCCAGCATCCTCTCCATGAAGAACTTCTTCCTGATATCCAATCTAAATCTAACCACTTTCAACTGAAACACGTTACCCCTTGTCCTGTCACTACAGACCCTTGTAACAAGTCCCCCCTCCAGCTTCCTTGTAGCCCCTTCAGGTACTGGAAGGTGCTGTAAGGTCTCCCCGGAGCCTTCTCTTCTCCAGGCTGAACAAGCCCAACTCCCTCAGCCTGTCCCCATAGCAGAGGTGCTCCAGCCCTCTGAGCATCTTTGTGGCCTCCTCTGGACTCGCTCCACCCAGTCTGTATCCTTCTGATGTTGGGGGCTCCACAGCTGGACGCAGTACGGCAGGTGGGGTCTGATGAGAGCCGAGCAGAGGGGGAGAATCCCCTCCCTCAACCTGCTGGCCACACTTCTCCTGATACAGCCCAGGATACGGTTGGCTTTTTGGGCTGCCAGCGCACACTGCCGGCTCATGTCCAGCTTTTCATCCACCAGTACCCCCAAGTCCTTCTCCTCACACCTACTGTCAATCCATTCTCCACCCAGCCTGGACTTGTATTTGGGATTTACTAACCCAGATGCAGGACCTTGCACTTGGCTGTATTATAATTACTATAACTGTAGCTGCTCATCAAATATGCTATGATTTTGCCTCAGAATCACCTGTATTACACCATACCCAAACCAGAAGTCCTGTTTGTGACCTCTCCTAGTTTTAAATTGATTTTGCATAAACTTTACCAGTTTTCATAAATTTCATGATAGAAAAGTGTTCCGAGTTTTGCATGGTGCAAAACCAGAATGGATTCTTATAATGGAGTAAGAATTTAAAAAAGCAAAACACTTGTTTGGAAACAGATAATATTCTGCCTAAACATTAAGACTAGAAAATAAAATTTCCTTTATACTGCCTTTCTGGTTCCAGGTATCTTCAGGGATTCAAGTGTCTGAATGGAAAGACCTACACACATATTGGATACCTTTTCCTCACTACCTCCACAGAAGTTAACAAAAGATTCTATTCTGTATTTGATACATGCTGAGGTCAATAACATCACACACATCTACTTACAGTACCTTCCAGATGCCACAGAAACTTAGAGGAGTCCTGTGGTTTCTGCCAGTACAAGACACCCATTCAGCTTTCTTTTTAAGACAGGTTGATAAAGGTAGAAAGATCTGTAAATTGCAGGAGGAAATGAGGAGGTAACGCAGCTACAAACTAATGATGGCCTTCACTGGAATCCATGGGTTAATCCTGGAAATACCAACTGATTCCATGAAGGCTGCAAGCCCACAGTCACAAACAACGGGACTTCCTTCAAACATGAAGAACTAATTGATCCACCATGACACCTGAGTGACCCAGCCCATCACCTCTTCTTTCTTCTAAAATTAAACGCATACAAACTTAAAACTATTGAAAAAAAGAAAGTATATATTAATTCACAATTATTTAAGCATAACAAGAGACTTTCTGACCATAAGCATGGCCAAAGACTGGAACAGGTTGCTCAGAGACATAGAGTCTCTATCAAAACCCAACTGAACAACGTTCAGAGCAACCTGCTCTAGTCGATTGTTTTGAGCAAGGGATTGGACCAGCTATCTCCAGAAGTCCCCTCCAACCTCAACTATTTTGTGATTCTATGAAGATTGCAGTAGGGAAGCAACAGGAATAACACAGTAGAGCACCATGTGTTTTTCTGATTTTTAGATTAATGTCCAACCTGAAACAAGTAATTTGTGATAGAATTCATAAATGTAAGAATTCTGAGCTATCCTGATGCCCCATAAAGTTCTATATAGCAAAACCTAGGAAAAAAAAGAAAAAAAAAGATTTAAATCCACAACTACCTTTTAAGCATATTACATCGAAGTTTTTAAAAATGGCAGGAAAAAGACTATTCATTAACTTTCTTCAACAATTTCCCTCCTTTCACAACTAGTAATTCTAGGAAAGGGCGGAAACAGTGAGCATAGAGCCTTAGAGTACAATTTGACATACAATACAGTCTACTGGAAAATTACAATCATCCCCTGGAGAGATTACAAATCTACATCACAAACTATTTGTAGCTAATAAGTCTCAAATAAAACCCACTGAAGTTAGAACTGTGATACAGCTAAGAAAAAGAAGAACCAGATGAAAGCCAGTGAACCAGATTCTGCTACTTGTACATAAATACATTCTCCAAGTAGAACCTGCAAGTAATTTATGTAGGAAATCAAATTAATTACTTTTAACACCTGAAGTGTTTGGTCTTTCATGGGATTTTAATGCAGATGGCAGTTTATTCACAACATAAATGGTCTACTTCACTTCTGAAAGTTGCAAATTAAACCCTATGAACCTCCACATTGCTGCTGGATACTTATGCTTCAAACATTGGGAGCATATTCAAACTAATCTGTTTGATCAGATATTACCCTTTTTTTTTTGATTAATCTATAATAAAAAAGTATCAGAAAATACACATAATTTTTTGCAGTTACCCAGCAGTTCCATTGCATCGTCTTCATTGTCAATATCTTCTTCGGTGACAGAGGGAGCTGTGCTTTGAGCAGAATCAAAGGAGTCCTGAGAAAGCATGGCAGCCAGCAGTTTCTTATGTTGCTGCTGTTGCTGTTTTAGTCCTTTGGTCTTTGGCTCCATTTTTAAGCTGTGAAGGAGAAAAACACGACTTTCTCTTACTGATCCTCTCTACAAAATATGTCACACATTTGTCAAATTACTGCAGCCTGTGATGCCCTTCAGATCTGAAGATTAACACTATCAGATCACACATAAAACAACTGGTTATCACTCATTCCCTGATCACTGGAAGTTATGTCAGACTGGGTTTTCAGTTCCTACCTTAAGTTTTGACTGAATGACAATAGGAAATTTCCCATTGGCTTTATGGGTATTAATCAGGTCTAAATAAGGCACATATAAAGAACAACAGAAGGTAAATTATTAAACAGTATTGCTAAGGCACAGCAACAAAGCTGAGAACGAAGAACTGCTCCCCTGAGTGGCTATGTTATCACAATCCCACAAGATTAAGGGCTAAAAGTTAAAACAATTATCATATTATAATCTCACAAGTTATAACTCATGGTTTGTTGACTTCTGTCCCTAAACTAAGTAATAAACAACTGAAACTGCACAAAACTAATCAGAAGGGTCTAAGCCTTGCTACAGTTTGCCATTTCTGATTCCTTCGAATATCAAGACAAAGGCAACTGCATAGAGGTTTGGTGCCCTGCATGATAGTATCAGCAACACTACAGACTGTCTTACGGCCTACTGCAGGAAGACAGATCTGTTGTAGATGTATGAAATTTAGCATAATCAATGACAGTTCATTTCCTACTGCAAAGATTAAGACAAAGTGGACCTTGGAGATAGAGAAGAGGCTTTGTTTAGGACATGAGGTTATGGATGGTGCCTCTGAAAGCTTTAGTTCATTTTGGGCTCTAAGAAACAAGAACATCATATTAAAAATCACCCAAATTCCCCACTGAGGGGGATCACTTGAGGAAGTTTCCATAAGAGCCTTGCTTCTTCTCAGAACTTCTCCAGGAAACTTTTCATGTAAAAAGTGAGTAACAATGGCTTGGAGTTTAATCTTATTTTCACCATGTTTGAATTTCTGAAAGATGAGCTCAGTACCATCAGGACTGCCATCAGCACTTTTAAATGGTTGTATTGGGTGTGCATGGCAAGGTTTTCGTAGCAGGAACAGCTCATGTGAGAAGCTGCTAGAAGCCTCTCCTAAGTCTGACATAGCCAATGCCAACCACTGGCCAAGGCTGGGCCTCATCAGTGATGGTGGTAGCACCTCTGGGAAACCTGCACAATTGTCTGGGAGACAAGTGTCTGGGAGAGAGGAGTGAGAATATGTGAGAAATTACTCTGCGGACACCGAGTTCAGTGGCAAAGGAGGGGGAGGAGGTGTGCCAGGCGCTGGAGCAGAGATTCCACCACATCAGCCCATGGTGAGGCCAGCTGTGCCTTTGCAGCCATGGAGGGTCACAGGGGAGCAGAGACCCATCTGCAACGTGGGTAGGACCCCACGCTGAAGCAGGTGGATGCTCAAAGGAGGCTGTGACCCTGTGGAAAGCCCATGCTGGAGTAGGCTCCTGGCAGGACCTGTGGCTCCATGGAGAGAGGAGCCCAGGCTGGAGCAGGTTTGCTGGCAGGACTTGTGACCTCCACGCGGGACCCAGGCTGGAGCAGGCTGCTCCTGAAGGACGGCACCCCATGTGAGAAACCCACACTGGAGCAGTTTGCAAAGAACTTCACCCCTTGGGAAGGACTCACATGGGAGCAGTTCATGGAGGACTGTCTCCTGTGGGAGGGACCCCATGCTGGAGCAGGGGCAGAGTGTGAGGAGTCCTCCCACTGAGGAGGAAGGAGCAGCAAAGATGTGTGATGAACTGACCACAACCCCCATGCCCTGTTCCCCTGTGCTGTTGAGGGGGAGGAGGTAGAGAATCCAGAGGGAAGTTGAGCTCAGAAAGAAGAGAGGGGCAGAGGGAATGGAATTAATACCTTGCTTTGCTCCCTTACAGCAGCAACAGAGAGCAGCACAAAACCAGTGACAAATAGATTCCTCTGTAGCAATCTAGAACATTAAGGGCAAATAGGCGGTCCCTCATCAGTCTGTCATCAGCTACCTCAGACTAACTACACTATCTTTCCCAGTCAAAGCAGTAGTGAAACCTGTTCTTGTAGTTGCTCAAAATTAATTCCCCTTCTTTTTCTAAGTTACTGAGCCTGGCTTTCAGATACACAAGACGTGTCACCATTGCTCATCATCACAGGACCATAGGTTTTTAAGGAGGAAATAGTGGTTCTTCCACACTCTCCACTACTGAACGGTGCAAAAAATTGAGGTTCATGGTTGCAAAGACAGAAAAAGCAGACAACTCACAGATTCCCAAATATCAGATATTCTGTATACTCACTATGATCTGCTTTATGACGAAAGGCCAATATTAAAAATTGGCATGTTATCAACAGACCAGTGGTCCACAGGAATATGCTGTTCGCTGTAGCCTATTCAGTCCCCTATACAATGCTACGAATTTGGAAGGACCTAGGACTTGCCCTTCCCCAAACAGACAAAAACTTGTATGTTATGGCCTGTGAAAAACAGCACAGTGTCGCACAACACTGATGGGAATTACTCTACCAGCGATCTGCCAATGCCTAATCCTCTAGATATTTATATAGTATTTCATTTATGAAGCATTTCTTTATGTTTAGAGATAGATAAATATATTATCTGGAAATAACGGGATAATTAGAGTTTTCACTTTCCTGTTCTATTGCTGTAACTGAAGATCAGGATTAGTTTTGAGAGTTCACTGGCTTATCACATAAATTCTGATAATTAGTGATCATAAACTATCAGTTTTTATTAGAAGTGTTGCTAAATCAAATTTAACAAGATATAATTGGAAACATGTAATATGAATTTCAAATTGCTTCCTCTTTCAGTTGCCAGGTAAAAGGTAACTGAATTATTTTAGGCTATATTAACTATGAAGTAGATGAATGAAATACAGACAAGGCAGCCAAAAATTCTTTACAACTGATAACAAATTCATGCTTTTGAGAGTTTAATTTAATCTCATAAAAATCACACTATTCCCATCACTTCTGGATGTGGTATATGCTATATTATAACTAAAATATTATTACCTATTATTTGTCTCATGCATTTGGTGTATAACCAATTCCAAATTCTGCTAACGGTACTTTAATTCCAGTAACACTGAATTAGACCTTGAAGAAATTGCTGTTATTAGTGAACTATTATTAAACATTAACTTTCTTCAATATGGGTATTTTGAAATTCCACATACAGGTGGCATCAATTTTATATCACCACTGTCTTGAAGTTCTGCAATTTTATGATTATTTTGCAAGACTGCAAACATGCTTTTTATAAATGCCTCACAAAAGCTGATGAAATGCTAATGAAGCAAAGAATTATCCCAGACATAAAATCAGTCATCCAAATGTAAATCCATATGCTGTATATAATTTACTAGTTATTCATTTCCACTTAATAATTTCAACATAATGCACCTAAAAACTAGAGATATCAGTTTCCCATGAGTCTTTCCTGGCATCAAGTACCCCATATTCTCCTTATTTCATATGCCAGGAAGTGCGGTTTTGTCATGATACTCAACAAGACTTCTCAAATACTACTCTCAAAGCCATTAATCACGTTTTTTAATTATAGCATTAGCTGTGAGGTTTCTCACAGCTTGTACCACCCTCTATAAAGAGAAAAATACACTGCTTTGAATCATCTTTGTTGCTCAGAACTAAACCTCTTTGCTCACTTCTAGAGATCAGAGATGCTTATTTCTGCTCCTTCCTATTGAGAGAAGGGATACAATATCCTTGGTTTGCTCTGCAACATGGAACAGATCTTCATTCAGCACCTTTATTGGACTGCTGAATAAGGAAAAAGAAACCCAGACCCTGACAATCAAGCATCAGTGCCAGTTGCTGACTCCATTACTTCCCCAGAAACTGCACTGGAGAGACCCAATGTCTGAGTTCTGTTGGTTCAAGTTCAACGTCTGGCTGAGGGTTCATTAGTACATGCTGCTACTTCTTTGAAATAGCAGTACATGCAGCTTCCCCCACAATAATCTAATTAAAATAAAGAAGTGCTTACAGATAACAAACATTCCCAACATATGAGAAAAGTTAATGAATACAGCCTGTAAGAGTACAGCAAGTGACAGTTCCCTGTGACAGGGAGATGAATTCCCATGTAGAAGGCAGATGGAGGACGCAGTGAGGGAATCTTCACACTTCAAACTGGGGGATGAGAGGCTGGAGATGTGAGGGTTTGGGCTGATGGGAATCTGAATAAGAGCTAACAGTGTGCCCTGGCAGCCAAAAGGGCCAACTGTGTCCTGGGGTGCAACAAGCACAGCAGCGCTAGACAGCTGAGGGAGGTGACTGCTCCATTCCACACTGCACTGGTGTGGCCCCACCTCGACTACTGTGGGCACTTTTGGGTGCCTCAATTTAAGGGCATCAGACTATTAGAGTGTGTCCAGAGGAGGGCGACTAAGATGGTCAGAGACCTCGAGGTGAAGTTGAAGAACAGCTGAGGTCATTTGGTTTGTTCAGCTTGGAGAAGAGAAGGCTGAGAAGTGACCTCTCTGCAGTCTACACCTTTCTCAAGGGGGAAACAGAGAGGGAGGTGCTAATCTTCTCTCTCTGTTGACCAGTGACAGGACATGAGGAAATGGAATGAAGCTGCATCAGGGGAAGTTCAGACTGGAAATCAGGAAAAGGTTCTTCACTGAGAGGGTGGTCAGTCACTGGAACAGGCTCCCAGGAAAGCAGTCACGGCACCAAGCCTGTCAGAGTTCAAGGAGCATCTGGACGATACTCTTAGTCATATGGTTTAGTTTCAGGTAGTCCTGCGAGGAGCAGGGTGTTGGACTCAATCCTTTTGAGTCCCTTCCAACTTGAGATAACCTATGATTCTATGATAACACCACAGACCTTTTCAACGGGAAAGCAGAGCATTTCTGCCTTCTTAAAAGAGGAAGAAAAAGGTGTCTGCTGCAGAGTAGTAGTAGTAACGAGGGAGAAAGGCTACAGGTCTGAGGGAGAGCCATAGGTGTGTAAGGCAATTAACAGAAGCAGTGCACAAGCTTGCTTCTTGAAGAAAAAAAGCATGAATCCCTTTTAAAGAAAAGCTGTGACTACTTTATTTTCTGTGACCAACAGGTATCTTTATATCACAGAAAATGGACTCCTTGGAAAAATTATAATCTCTCTTCATTCAGCTGAAGCACGTGAACAAACAAACATACTTCCCCACCCTCAGTCAACCACAATAAATCATAAGAAGTTATTTACTGCAGAGTATACAACTTTCTCTTTGAGAAAGAACTGTTATTACACCAAGATGCTAATTATAAGAACTGAAGATGAATTTAGGAAGACCTGTTAAAAATAACATAGATACTGTTTTTCCCTTGTCTATCTGTCCTTTCAGTGATAAATCTGATTTTCTCATTTAAGTGTCTAGAAGATTAACAAATAGCTACCACCAACCATGGAACAACAAAAGGGTTTGAAGTATTTGAATGAAGCTATACATCACAAAATTATTACACAACAGGCCCCAATCTTGTCAACATACACCTAGCTTTATGCATGGGAATAAAACAATGGGATTGAAAATTAGTATAAAAGCATGAGAAGAAACCAGTCACATATCAATTATCTTCCATTTATTCTGCACGCTGCCACACTATGGCATGGGAATTTAAAAGCCCTGCACTCTGCTCTCAGAACCAGGGCATTACAAGGACAGCTCTGCTTTACAAACTACAAAATTTCTAGGAAGAACCAAAATCCCACCTTCCTCCAGGACTGCTGCTATCCTCACTGTCCCACTGCTCATTTTTATTCCTTGGTATCGGTGGCTGTAGCATCTCAGCAGCCAGTGGGTCGGCATCATTCTCTTCACGGCCAATCCATTCTCCAATCACACGAGGTCTGAGAAGGGGGGTGTTAAAACCTGTTGTGTCCTGAAGAGAAATAAAAAACCCAGAAACACTGCACTGATGGTTCTCAACCATACATGTCAATAGGAAAAGAAGAAATAGAAAATAAAACTATTTGTTAAAAAAGTACAAAACCAGTATAGTACATTATCACCTCAGAGGGTTACAAAGTATACAGAAACAATCACAGGCTAATTAAAAGATTCCGATTAACAAAATTCCAAGAGAGATTTGCCCACCCTGATGCCTCAAATTTATTCTGTTCCTTCTACTGTTGCTATTGTAAAGTAAATCTGGGGTATCATATAGAAAAGTAATGATTTTTTAAATAAACACACAATACTTAAAACCAGCACTGTCAGTTCTGCTAAGTTACAGGTCACTAGCATAATGAACACCCCAACCAAAAGACAGCTGCAGATTAATAGCATCACTCTTATTTGCAATATGAATTAATGCAAAAATAATAAATAAATCTGCATTTGGCATTTTAAAAATAACCCTGCTGGGATTTACATAATGTATTTTTTCAATTCTGAAAATGGAAGTAACATTTTGATAAAATGCTTTTCTGGAACTAGTACTCATATTTTTAACCACTTACTGGAAGAAGATAGCTGGAGAGGATTACAAGAAGTAAGCAAAATGCAACTGGAATATTCAAAACAATAACTATGATTGGCATCATTATATTAGGAATTTAAATTATGGAAACAAATTCTCCCTAAAAATTGTTTGAAAAAGCTGAAGCAGTATCTCTGTTCACGCTTGTTACTAGAATGGTTGTAGATAAAGGGTCATGTACAACAGTGTAGTCAAACTAAAACACAAGCATGTGTGCAAAAAAACAGATATTAAATGATGGGACAGGCATATTTATTTTACTTCAATTAAACTCTTTTCTAGGCTAGCAAAGATATTTCAAATACAGTGTTCCCAATTAGGAGAGATATATTCTATTCCTATACTTTAGTGAGAGAAATTTCTAGGAAAACAAATCCTTGGCTGTTACCTAGCTCAATGTCTCAATAAATATTCCTGCCATAAAATAATGCTTTCCAAACAAAGAGCATCTGGAAAATGTACAGCACAGCGATTACTTAGTGTAGCAACCATATTTTCTCATCTTCCTAAAACCAACCCATTTTTAAAGTCTCTTCCTAATTGACACAGAGATGGTACAGTTGTATGTAGAGGCCTCTACTGAAATGAAAAAAAAAACAAAACAACCCAAAACCCAAAAAACAACAAACCAAACAAAAAAACCCATGGAATAGCCTGCAAACTGCTTTTATATGAATATATTTACCCTGCCCAGGCTAGACACTGTAATTTTGTTCAGCAGAACTCCAAGAGCTTCCATTTTGACAGAGCCAAATATCACCCAGGCCCTGGATTAGACTTTTTCTTCTGTCCTGCTTTCTGCGATGTGCTTTTGGGTGCATTACTGCATTCCTCTCTCTGTACATCCGCCTAGAATTCTCCATCACTTGATTAATTTACTTTTTACACAATGTTTGTTTTCTGCAAGGTTGGCATGACACAGTAGCACCACTGAAAATGGAATGCAACCAAAACAAAAGAGAGAAACCTGAGGAAAACATCAGGGGTTCAGAGGTTTTAGAACACCTAACCACTGGTATCTTCCCTTTATGTAATTAGAAATAAACATTTTGTGTCTGGTGCTGTGTCATAGTCAGGTAACGTAGATGTCAGTCGCCTCTGGTATGTTGACAGGCATAACTTTCCGCAGGTAGGACTACTATCATACGCCTCTGAGCTAGGAAAAAAGATTATTCCAATGCTCACAATGCCTTCATTACACAAGGTACCACAGGAGTTTTTTTAAGTAAAAACCATTTGGCCCCTTCTGAGGTTTGTTCCCGCTTCTCTAGCGATTTTCTCCCTTCCCTTGCTCCCTGGGATAATTTCTAATAATTAATAAAATGGTTACTGGGGTTAGTGAAACTTGGAACAACTTGCAGTGTCAATCTTGCTAAAAGCTTTCAGTCCCTTAAGTGAAGAACACCTAAAAAGTTACTCTTTTTTCAGTACCAGAAGTTTTTCCTGACACTGTACACATTGCCATCAGCACAGGAATAGGTAAACCACGAACACTGTGTCTATCCTTGTTATGATGATTTCTTTTCTAGACATTTTAGGGATTAAAGTAGCACTTTCATACTCTACTTAAGAGAAATGTAATTTACATTACAGAGTCATCCTTTGCCTCACTTTATCACCTTGCTTTGCTTTTTGAATCTTGTTAGATTAGTACACCACAGTTTCAGTGACCTAATTTATTTTCCTTCTTTCAGCTATGTAAGCAGCCACAGTGAAAACAGTAAATGGAGAATCAGACAGCTCTATTGAGAACACCAGGACGTTTATTTGACACCCTATTTCAAAAGCTTCAATAAATTCAGATGAAGGATTGTGTTCTCAAACAAGCTGTTATAGGTTTTTTTATTAAACAAACCTTAGATTCTTAACTGATTTCCAATTTATGTTCCCTCAAAAATAACAGAAGAGATTGACAGTAACATCGGTGTAGAGAAAAATATTTTCATGACATTTTATACACATCAGTGGTCACCAATTTGACACACTCGAGCTTCCTTAATATGGAGATCAGAAGAAGGGGAAGACTGGAGGACAGCTGAATCTCATCCTCGCATTGGGCTGACATGTGATTGCAGTATGCAACCCCCATGAGGGAGCACAGCAATATTTATATGTCCATTTATTCAAGCATAATTGAAAAAGCTCAGTATTTTCAAGTTTCTGATATGGATTTTGAGAGAACCTCCACAGTGAGAAATATTTTGTGTGAGAAAAAAAATTTTATGAGTTAGATTAGTTGTTTCCTCCATTTTATTAATTATAACCTGTGTTCATTGTAGTAAGACTACATGTAAGAAGAAAGTATACCCTAGGCAAAGCATAGAAAAATTTTTTAATATTAACCTAGAGGGTCAAAATCTGTTACGAATTATTAGATCACCTTCACTCAAGTCTGATTCTGGATCTCCAACACTTAGCTGTCTCCCATTATTAACGTTTAAAGTGACTGAAAGACATTGTTGTGGTGAGGTCTCACCTGGAGTACTGTGTCCAGTTCTGGGCTCCTCAGTTCAAGGACAAAGAACTACTGGAAAGGGTCCAGTGAAGGACCAGTAAGATGATGAAAGGCCAGGAGCACCTTCCATATGAGGAAAGGCTGAGAGAGCTGGGTCTGTTTAGCTTGGAGAAGAGGAGGCTGAGGGGGGATCTTATCAATGCCTATCAATATCTAAAGGGTGGGTGTCAGGAAGACAGTCCCAGGCTCTTCTCAGTGGTGTCCAGTGACAGGACGAGGGGCAATGGCCATAAACTGGAAAGCAGAAGGTTCAGCCTGAACATGAGGAAATGTTTCTTCACTGTCAGGTTGACAGAGCACTGGGACAGGCTGCCCAGAGAGGGGGTGGAGTCTCCTTCCCTGGAGACTTTCCAAAGCCGCCTGGACTTGTACCTTTGTGATCTACTCTAGGGGATCCTACTTTGGCAGGGGAGTTGGACTAGATGATCTCTAGAGGTCTCTTCCAACCCCTACCACTCTGTGACTCCAGTTGCTTAAGTAACTAAGCAACTAACTAATTAACTGGATTACTTGGAGGATGAGTTAAATCAACCAGCGATACTGATCAAGTACTCTCTTGACAAGGCAGTTAAAGGTTACTGCAGCCAGAAATAAACAATTTAAAAAAAACCACAACAAAACCAAAACAACTTACATGATAAGGAATAAAAATAAAGAAATATACACATGCATTCTCTGTTTTATCCAAGTTCATAATCTAAATCACAGATAAAACGTAAGATTATGGACTCTGTCATAATCATCCTCAAGAAAGCTCAGGATGGACAGGAAAATAAAGCAAGGAAGATCGTATAGAAGAATTTATTATTGTGTTTAGTTTTATGTTTCTCATGAGACATCATCTGTGTAATACCAGATGTTCTGTTATAGCAGAATCCAAGTTTGGGCATGCTGTTCTAGACTCATGACATACACCTGAAAGGTTAAATGGTTAATCCAAACCACAAATGAATGTGGTTTGAAAAATGATTCAGTGCCACCACAGCCTAGATAAGAAAGCTGTAGTATCAGCATGTATTTCTGGGAAAGGAAATACAATGAACTTGACTACATTTACATCTGAAAAATAAACATTGCCTACAAACATGCTTAGGTGAAAGAGACCCAAATTCTGTCTAATGTTAAACCTTTATCAGGCAGTCTTTGGTGGCTTTTGGTCCAAGACAAATAACACTCATACACACAAGTCACCGGATCATTTAAGGAATTAGCTTATGTAAGGGATCATTCCTAAGAGGCTGGATTCCACAGAATGGCCCTGGCTATGCTGAATTTCTTAACACAGAACTAGCCTTTAAGTCCATTAAAAACCATCAAGGGGCAAAACAAGAAATATAAGTGAAGTTCCCTAAAGCCCACAGAGACAAAACATTGTGCTGCTTCTGTAAATCTGTCCTGGAAGCCTGGTGAGCAAAGCTGCACAAAGGAATCATATTAAGAGATTTGGGTGGTTTGGGTTTTTTTTTTTAAATTTATTTTCCAAAGAACTTTTGATTTCAAGAACATTCAATTTACCTGTCCTCACCAGAAACAGATGTTAAAGCAGTACTGCAGAGGTGTCAGGTAATATATGCTATTGAACGTACATAACAATGTCAAGTTTCACACACACACACACAAAGAAAAACAAACACCAAACAAACACCACAACACAACAACACACCCCCCAGCTTCCAATTTTAAATCATAAAGTACATGGTAACAAAAAAAAAACCAAACTCTTAGCTCAGACTGGATAAGGAGGAAATTCACCAATAATGTTCCCATCTCAATTTTCACACTGCAAAATTGTATTTGTTTTTTAAACAATAATCTCACTGTTTAAAATAATTAACACAGAAATATATCCTAAAAATATATGTAAAAAGTACATGATAACAGGCTCTAGCCCAAAATGTCTTTTTCTTCCCACAAACACTATTTCATAGATTTTTTTTCAACAAGTAAAACCAAATGAAGGGGAACTCTTCATAAGTATTCTTGAGGGTAAGGGTTCTAATGGAAGGACTTCGAAATTGTACTTCTCATCACTTCTGAGGACAGTTAAGGAAACAATACAAAAGAAGAGTTAGATACTGTTATACTCTTAATATGAACAATGAGATAAAGCAAGATCAAGAGCAGAATGGTAAGTAAAGGTCATGGTTTTGAAATGGCAGCTGGTAACAGTGCATGGTAAATGACTTCATGGCAACAGTGATGAATCTTGTCTAACTGGCCTTTCCTGGAAAGCCCAGCGGAGATATTTTACATACACTTGTGTCAGAAAGGTGTGTGCCCTCACTTTACCAGGAGAAAGGCAAGATGTTTTAAAAATTTTCTCCCATATTAGGCATTATTTCTTTGTCTTATATATGTTTTGATCCTATTTCCCCGGAAGTAATGGTTTCTGACACCAAGAACACAACCCAAGATTCTTGGCACTAGAAGCATCCTGCTGTTCCTGGTAAGACAAGGAGAGAGAAAGGTGTTCTGTTTCCTTTGGAACTTTGAAAAAATATCTTCATTACTCTTTCAACATAGAATTCATTACATTCATTCATAGAATTCATCAGTTAAAACTGAAATTCATGTTAACTGTGTAATATATCAAAAGGGCCAAAACAGAAGAAATCGATGTTTGTTGCATTCAGCAAGGAAATACAGGCTGATCTTTGTCCTGTGCATTTCTGATCAAAAATAGGGAAAAAATTATTTCTCAATACTCTCACAAGTCATATCTGAGGATGAAGAATTCTTGGCTTCATGAGTAAGAGATACTTAAAGCTAAATGTTTCCAAAAGTACACAAAGTAACTCAACAGACTATATTCAGCTAAGATTGTACCAAGATCAAAAGTATTTCCATGGTCTCATTAAGTATCTCTTAAACTCAGTGAGAGGGTTTTTTTTCAATAGTTGACAGTCCATCCTGGATCAAGCTCTTAATGTTTCAATATATACTCTACTTACCCATATAGCTTTCCTCTGAACCCAACACAACTGAAGTGTATATGCTAGGGCAGGGCAATACAGCTCTCATTGCCTAAACTATCACAATCATCATCTTGTATGGTTCATTAGGCACACAGTAAATCTTACCTTATCAAGTTCATCAGAAATAGCAATGCCTGAAAATAAAACGGAAAAAGAAATTAACAACATTCTTTCTATAAATGTCTTTTACTACAGTAAGGAAGAGTAAGGTTTAAGCTGAAAAGTTTGCATATTGTTCTCTGCACACAGCTGTACCATACTTTATTCTATTAGTGAAATTGCCCGGAAACAGTATAATCTTTACTTTCCCCAGCCACAATACTATCAAAATGAGTTTTCAAAAAACTATGGAAATGGAAACAGCAGATTTGCCAGTAAAGTGACAGTGAGCTTAAGTATAATTCTACCTGCTTTCTAAAATTAAACCAGCAACACAATATTTACATATGGACACATCATTATGCAAATCTTGCCCTGACCAGCATGCATAACATCATGCTGCAATTACAGGGCAACATGGACATGACTCTTCTCTTCCTCCATGGTTCACTATAGATACAATTGTATGAAAAGAAGATGGAATTTAAAAAGAGATAAATCTCAAAGTAAAATTTCACAATAGAATGCAAAACAGTTTTTCTAAACCTTCTCAACAAGAACTTGTTCATTTGTTCTTTTCCTTTCTGCTGATGCCTGCCTGAGGCTTTCCTATGCTTGCTTCCATCGTGTCATCTTTTAATTACGATTGTGCTGCAGCACGTTAAATAAGCACAGCTGGTCTCAGAATTCTTAACACATCTACACGCCTCAGTCATATACACAGAGAGATCATATATTCATACATTTAATTCTATCATGTTAAAAATTCTGATGTACTGAAAGCAAAGCATTTCCCAGGTTCCTATGAGGTTTGATAAGAAAAATTTCCAGGTTAGAAATTCAATTCAAAACCAAAAGAAAAGCATCTCCTCATGCATAGTAAGAACACATACTTGAATGTTGTTTTCTAATTCGTATCATCTTATCAGGACAACTTCTTCCAAGGAATGCAAGAGATGATATTGCAAAATATACAGGATCAGCTGAGTGGAGAGTTATTTCTAAAATCATGCTAAAGATTGCAGCAGTATAAGCTAATTTCCATAAAATTTTTATTTCTTATTATTTGGTATACAATAATGACATGAATTTCTTTTTTTTTTTCATTGTGCTTTTAAATCATTAACTGTGTATGGCTAATTCCCAGTTTAGATTACTTCCTTGTATTGATTTTTGTTTTAATAGTGAAGTGCTAGCAGAACTGCAATTAAGCCTTGATCAACACCTAAGAAATGTGCCAGGGGTTAAAAATCTTTTCAGTCATTCAATAGTTACGAAGTAGATTGTATTGAAAAACACCCACTTTACCTAACTGCTCTATCCCTCACAGCAATTAATCCATTTTAATAATTTCAGACTTTTATTTAGCCCAGACACTACACTTATGTCCATACACTATAAGCAGCGGGTTGCACCAACCTGAAACATCCAAGAGGACTTTAACGTGTTATGAATTTCTTCCATCCCCAATGGGCATTTGCTAGAGAGAAGATAATTGCACTTTGGAAGTAGTAAAAATACAATTCAAGGTTCTTTTTATCTCAACTTTGAAAACCTGATTTCCACCAATCAGGTCTCCATCACACTGGACGTATTTTGCACAATCAAGGTCAATGCATTTTACAATTTCCCATGAAGTTTTGTTTTGATATGGGTTTATTTCCTCAGACTGGAGATTGGCCTCCTTTTCTTCTACTTTCACAGATGTTCTGCAAATGGGTCTTTGAAACCTGGGAGCACACGCAAGAGCAATTTTTCCCTGTGCCAACTTACTTTTTAAAAATACTTATTTTCAAGTATAGCAAAAGCAGCTACTAAAGGGAACCCTGCCATATCCAAGACTCCAATCCAAAAAATGACAATTTTGCTAATCAAAGATCATTACTGAGAGTACCAAATAGCAAATTGGAATAACTGCACATACAACTATATGCCTCCCACAAAAAGCTCCACTAACTTCTCTGATTGTTACATATAAGCACATAAAATTGAAAAAAATCCATAGTCTAAAGGAGTGCTTTTAATAAAACAGTGGTTTTTCTGTGTAAGTCCCATTGGTTCCCCAGAATTTACTCTGAACTTAGAGAAGCGTAAGCTGAGTAACTGCATTGACCAGAATTCCTCAGATTTCTTCTTTAGGATATTGCAAACAGTAGCAAGACACCAAAACTAACTGTATTTCCTACATAAGCATGTAGAGATATAGCAGTTTCTGAGGACATCTTGCCAAAATAAAATTTTTAAAGTTTAGGAACCTTATCTTTACAGTCACAGAATTAAACATGCAAACTCTTTTTTATCTTTCCCTCTCTGATGTCATATCAAGAGAAAAGAAAAAGCATTCAGGGGAAAAAATTTCTTAAGGAGCTTGTACAGCAAACTTGGCATGATGGTTCTTCTGGAGGCAGGATTTACCATACTGTCAGTCATACAGATCTTCATGTTATGGCTTCAGGTCCATTAACATTAACAAAACTCCATTAGCTACTGATAAGACAACTCCATTAGCAAAGAACAGGATAAATTAACCCATAAAAGGTGGGTGTAATAAAGCTTCTCATTTTCTTTTGATACACTACTGCACCACACGCTTAGTGTGCCCACTCTGAAACAATTTTCTTTTGCAGTTACCAAACTGACAAAATATTATGGCTGAAGTTGAGAGAAGGGGAAACTTGCACCTCCTGTGAAGTGGACAGAAATTCACAATAGTGAGGTGATTTTTTGGGGTACAGTCTCAGGTGGAATACTATGGACTCCCATTTCATAAAATAGTTCCTCAAAAAATTAAACCCATTACATTTATTACAGTAACATTAAAAAGAAAAAAAAAAAAAACAAAAACCCACCCTCTCACATAACCCCACCTAAAAATCCCCCACCTTTATCCAGAATCCTGAGAATTCAACTAGAGATAATTATCATAAAGGAGCATCTAGGATTTCTGTTATTCTCCTAACTTTTATCAAACTCCAGACTTTTTGGTAGTCAAACACGTTTCTGTTAGTTACTTTATTTTCAAGTAATACATGGGCAATTTAAAAAAGGTGAATTTCTACAAAGTAATGGTAACAATGGCTGCTACCTCCAGTTCATGCAATTGCTAATATCCAGAGATCAGCATTTTCCAAAAATAAAACCTTCTTTTCACTCATTTTGTATATTTGCAAACAAATAACCCGTTGTGCTATCCATACCTTGCATTTCTGTTTTTTTCTCTGTGGCTTTCATACATTGTAAGTGGTTTGGGTTGTTTGGAGGTTGGTGGGTTTTTTGTGGCTTGTTGTGGGGGTTTGTTGGGTTGGTTTTTTTAATATATTATTATTCCTCATAGGAAAACGTCATTATAAAAATCAGAGTACTAGAGACAGCGCATTCCATGAAACAGTTATGTTTCCAGTTTAGGCACAACACCCATAAGTGTAGCCAAAATGTCCATACACTAAAAATTTTTTACCTAACCATTTAGTTATTTCCTCAAGCTGTAGCCTCTTTCATCACTACTTAATCCTGATCACCAAAAAGCTCTAATACCAGAAAAGTTGACAAAACTAGTTTGTTCAAGCTTGAATCCAATGGCTTTGTTACAAAGTAAGTTATTAGGAACAACTATTTCTGACTTCCCTCACCTTAAAGCATTTAAAGCCTGACTCTGCATGAAGGTGAATGTAGAGAAGAGAAGTTTTAGGGTTGCTTTACCATCACTCTGCCTCAAGTCACCGAGCATCAGATAAGCAGCGGACTGTTGAAAAAGTTCTCCTCCCTTTGCTGGGTAAGATCTGATGTCAAAACCAAATCCTTCAGCAATAAAGGAGCGTGGCTTTACCCCTTCCCTCACACCAGCTGTTTCTCAGAGACATTTGTTATAGCTTTATATCATACTATGATAGACAACTATACAACAGTCCTATCATTCTTACTTTTTGCAAAGAGAAAGTGCAGTGTTCCAACCAACCGGGTGAGAGGTTGGCTTGTCACTATCAGCGAAGGCTCACGGAGAAGGTTTACAGTGGGAATTGGTTAGGCACCTAATTGCAAACATTATGTCTTCAAAAATCCTCCCTTTTACAAGTAATTAAGGGTGCTGAATTTTGATCAGGCATCACAAGTACCCAGCCCACTCAGCACTCTGGTGAATTACAGACAGATCCAGGGCACCTGTGTTTGCTTCAGAGTGTAATGACCCTCTGCTGTAAGGGTGCTGGAACAATGAAGTAATTGCTCTGAAGTGCTTTCGCAGTCCTTCAGACACGCTCCGCAGCCGCAACTACTGCCATCTCCGATCAGCAACAAACCTGGCATGGGGCTGTTCATGCTGGCACAGCCTCTCTCAACTGGAACACTTTCATCCTGTCAATAGCTTGGTTTTGGAAGAGAACTGGAAGAACAGGGTACTCACTGATTGCAAGAAAGGTCTAGCACGCTAGGATTAAATGCAACATGACTACCAGACAATGTAATAACAGTGCAACTTATTAATACTTACTATACCTTAATTACTATTATCATACCTACATTAAGGAGATTGCCCAAAAGCATGTATCACTGTATTATTCATGTAACTTATGGGTTTTATATCCAAAATATTAAACCAGTTGTTTGTCATGCCTTTCATTTTAAATTAGCACGGATGATTAAATTGTTCTTATATATATAAAAAACCTTCTTTACACAGTTATCTTAGATTGCCGTTCCAAATCATCTATTCATTCGGCAATCTGCAGCAGCACAATCGTAAGAATGGAAAAATACAGATGATGAACATCACAGCATTATAGCACCTTCTCTGATGAAAAAGCCATCTCCCAAAATGTATCTGCACCATGTTTTAACAAAATAAAACCCCCTTTGAATCTAGAATGGGTATGTTTCTGAGTAAAGAAAAGACTTTCTGCTTTAGACATTGTGCTTAATTTCTAGCTTACAAGGAAATGAACTTTCTTTCAAAAGAGAAATGAACACTGTTAATCACAATGCTGTGAGTCTTAAAAATGCCTAGCTCCTACGTATGCAGCTCTCAGCAGTTGAGCTGTATTTGTTGATGCTCTCCAGCAACAAACACAATTAATCCAGTACCTAATGTCTCTCTACTCAGTGGTATTCCTCTTAGAAGAATGATTTTAGACTTCGATGCTCTCAAATCAACAGCATGAAATTAATTTTCAAAACAGTAGGCACCATAGGAGCTTCAGTCTTTTTGAAATGGCAAGTCATAAAATCCCTGCCTGCTGCATTATTCCTGATGAGCTTTACAGTTGCTTAAAAACTTGCAATACCTTCCTACACTACACACACCTGAAATTATAGAACAGGTGTTCTGATAAGAATGAAAGTTGTGAAACTTCAGAGACTCCTACCATTTTTGCTTTTACCTGTGATCCTTAAATAATTATAGGAAGAGAGAATACAATTTTTCTAAGACTTACATTTTTTCTAAATACAACACACATTTGACAAGTCTACTGTGTACCTCGTCATAAGAAAACAAAATGATACTACTTTAATGTATGCCAGACTACTATTATACAGCTCCATGGGAAGCAAATCACTTATGCATTTTCCTAAACATCCAGAAGATGGCCACAGAGCTCCCAATAGTTACTTTTCCTACTTGCCAAATAAAGCCTTCTGGATTTGACATACAGGTTTTGCTATACAGAGTTTAGACATACTAAGACACCCCCAGTGCAGATCTGAGCAACTTTACAAAATTCATTCTCAGGAGTAGTCTAGGCCAGGGAACTTGTGGATGGCTGGACTGTCAACCTCCTAGTGCATCACAGGTTCTACAACAAATTCCAAGACAGAAACAGCATTATTTATACCATTATCATTCCACCATTATTAATATTGCAGCTTTGATCATGAACACAGGAATACCATATCATGTATCAACTGTCCCAATGCATCCTCCTATCCACTGTAAATCAGGGGAAGCATATTTTCTCTCACTGGTGGGACAAGCTATCTCAGCTATTTTTGCATTTTCCATGGCAAAACCTCATGCCATCCTGCAGCTGATAGAATAATAAATTCCATATCCTGTGCCTGTTTGCACCATGCATTGAACACAAGGTAAATTGAAATTACTTATTTCTCACCATCCTTGGATTATAAAGGACATAAAATGGTTTCTTTGGTTGCACCAAAGAAAGCATTCTCCCAGAAAATACATAAGCGAGAAGCAAACCAGCTCAGTCATTTCTGTGTAGGGACTTTATAATACATTTGTCATTGACTAATAGACATTCTTACATATATTGGGTTTGTGTGTCAGTGCTTTCAAAGCAAGGGAGGGGCCACAGGGATGGCCCCTCTGAGAAGCTGCTAGAAGCTTCCCTGGCTCCAAGTCAGACCCACCTCTGGCCAAGGCTGAGCCAATTAGCACCTCTGTGATTAACATATTTAAGAAGAGAAACTAAAAAAACCAGCAGTGGAGAGAGGAGTGGAATGTCAGAGAGATAAGCAGGCAGATTCCCAGGTCAGTGCGGAAGGGCAGGGAAGAGGTGGCTGGAGCAGAGGTTCCCCTGAAGCCCATGGTGAGAGAGCAGGCTCTGCCCCTGCAACCATGGAGGGTCACGGGGAAGCAGAGACCCCACCTGCAGCCCAGGGAGGGCCCCACGCTGGAGCAGGGAGATGTGCCTGAAGAAGCCTGTGACTCTGTGGGAAGCCCAGGATGGAGCAGGCTGCTCCTGAAGGACTGCACCCTATGGGAGGGAGCCCATACTGGAGCAAGGGCAGAATGTGAGGAGTCCTCCCTCTGAGGAGGAAAGAGCAGCAGAGACAATATGTGGACTTGAAAGTCCCCATTACACTGTACTGCTAGAGGGGAAGAGGTAGAGAAACTGGGAGTAAAGCTGAGCTGGGGAAGAAGGGAAGGGTGGAGGGAATGTTTTTAAGATCTGGTTTTGTCTCTCATAGTCCTACTCTGATCTCATTAGTAACTAATTAAATGAAATTTTCTTCCTCAAGTTGAGACTGTTTGGTCCATGATCATAACCGGTGAGTGATCTCTCCCTGTCCTTGTCTTGACCCACCAGCCTTTCATCATATTTTTCTCCTCCCCACCCCACTGTGGGGTAGGAATGAGTGAGTGAGTGACTGCACGGTGTTCAGTTTCCACCTGGGCTTAAACCACGACACTGCATTATTTTCTTTAGTTACACTGTGTATTTCTACACCTTTCAAAATTAGACATACTTCCTCCAGCAGTAAGTCAGGTTTTCTGGGAAGGCATACTGAATTGAAATCTTAGAGTTGTTGCCAGTGAAGGGCATATGTCCTTACATTATTAAATAACTATGTATCAAGTTTCTGTACTGCTATCCATCTTGAATTAGGATAATATTCCTCCCAACACCTAGCCATATAAGAACACAGGAAGTGAGGTCATCTACAAGGCACCACACATTAACATATCAGCAAACTACACATTGTATAGTCACTGTATAGGAAACACAGATTGAATCTCTCCTCCCCATGGTGGCTTTAAAAAAAAAAAAAAAAATTAGTTCTCAGCAAAAGAATCTATGTTTTAGACCTGCAGCATTTTATGTCCAAATTTCTCAGTGGCTCCAATGGAGAAAACAGGTTTCAGGATTAGGTTTGGCAAGTAGTGAATTAGGTAAACAGAGAAAAATAAAATGCACTGAGAATAAAATGCAATGAAAAAAAAAAAAAAAGTCCCCACAAAATATTACGTCCCAGACACTGTCCTAGGCCAAGGCCACCTCAGAAGAGACTAATCAACACTGCAGAATCTTTCAGAACTCTTGATTTCAGAGAAAGATGTATACTGCAGTGGGTTGGTGTGCCGCTTTTGGCTAGAATAAAGCTAATTTTCTTCACAGTAGCTGCTATGGGGCTGTTTTGGATTTCTGGTAAGAACAGTGTGAATAACACAGGAATGTTTTAGTTACTGATGAGCAGTGCTTACACAGAGTCACACCACCCCAGCAGTGAGTAGGCTGAGGGTGCACAAGAAGTTGGGAGGGGACACAGCCATGACAGCTGGCCCCAACTGACCAAAGGGATATTGCAGACCATATGATGTCATGCTCAGCATATAAGGCTGAGCTTAGAGGTTGCTAAACCTCTATCCACCATATTCAAGAAGTTGTGGCGGTCCAGTGAACTTCCCACTAACTGGAAAAGGGAAACATAACCTCCATCTTTAAAAAGGGAAAAAAAGAGGACCCAGGAAACTACAGGCCAGTCAGCCTCACTTCTGTGTCTGGCAAGATGATGGAGCAGATTCCTCCTGGAAACCATGCTAAGGCACATGGAGAATGAGGAGGTGATTGGTGACAGCCAACATGGCTTCACCAAGGGCAGATCGCCCCTGATGAATATGGCCTTCTACGATGGGGTCACAACCTCAATGGGTAAAGGATGGGCAACCTATGTCATCTACCTGG
>NW_010259679.1:0-24326 GCF_000690775.1 Eurypyga helias
TCCATGAGGTTGGTAGTGGCCCACTGAAGCACCTATTCATCAGAAATAATTTTTTTACTGGAGCATTTATGAGAGACAGGATAATCTGAATTAGCTTTTTCTCACATTCTGACAGAAAAGATTCATATTGCTCTTTCAAAGATTAATGAATCCCACTGAAGTTCTCACTTAACTTTTGTCTGCTTAACTCTTTCTATGACTATAGACAGAGCCTAGGTGCCTAAATTCAGTTTCTCTTTAAATGATGGATTCCAACTGAAATTAAGAAGATTAACACTTTGTAAATCTCTTCAGTCAAATATTTATCTGTTCTTGAAAAAAGGTCAGATATATTTCCTTGCAATGTATTAATTCACATTTTTTTGTAAAAAGATAGGAAGTACTGACACTTTTTTTAAAAGAAGTGCATAAATTGACAAAAACATTGTCTCCTTAACAGTTCAGTTCTGACAGGGTACAAGAGTAGACACTTTGACAGTGAAGAAGATGTTGACTTCCCTAAGGTCTTTCTGATCTTCTCTGCCCTCTAAAGATGCTGCATACAAAAACGCACCTTCAATCAATCGATGAGCGGATTGACTTTTTTCCCACTCCTCCCCATATGTGAAATGATCTTTACAGAGAGCGGCAATTCAATAACTGGGTTAATTTCATCATTATCACCTCTAAGAAGGGTGGGAAAATACCACTTCTTTATGGGGAAAGAAAAATGCGAAGAAGTAAAACTAGGAGTGTGTAGTAAAAAGTACTAATGAACAACAATTTAAACAGTGCCAACGCATCCTTTGCAAAGCTGGGGTCTAATTCATTCTTTGAAATCTTGCCCAAGTCAATAGTTACTGAAAATAAATGCCTGAGGTAAGCAGCAATGAAAAGGCCTCAGCATGTCTCATTTTCCCACTTAGCTTATCCCTAGCCATACCTCCAAATAAATGTATGGAATTGCACTGTATGATGATGCTGTGACAAAGAATCATAACACCCTGCCAACCCCCTTTTTTTTAATTTATAAAAAAAACCCAAAACCTTTCATGCTTCCTGTCAGTGTCATTTTGAACTTTCAAATTGTTATTCCCCTGGGCTGTCTTGTTGCTCATGCAAGAAATGCTTGTGCTGGCTTGCATTACACAGGGCCATATGGAGAAGCTCCCTCCCTGCTGCTTCCATGAACACAAGCACCCTGCCTTTTAAAAACTTCTCTGATCCTGGATCAAAGTGGACTGGTTTTGTGAAGTCACTCTGCTGTGTGTGTCTGCAGAGGAGAGAGGGAGGTGGATCTCTTCCCTCTCCCGGGTTGTTCAGTTCCGCACAGATGGAACAGGCTAACCAGCAAAGGCTTATGGAAACTGATGTTTTGGTGCTTGCCTGCTAGACATGGACTAGAAAAAGGAAAAGAGAAGGAAAAATAGTGGACTGGAAACTGAGGAGCTGCTCAGTGTCCTTTTCAGAGTTTTTTCTGACATGTACATACCATGCTCTATAGCCATAATCTAGCTCTACATTAAAAAAAAAAAATCTTCACTTACAAATTAGTTACTTTTTAATCTGAAAATATCACATTCTGCAGAAAATGCTTTTCCTTAAAAAAGCCAGAAAGTTCATACTAAAACTGTAATCAATTACATTTAACTTCTTGTTTTCTAATGTTGGATTATTTGAGCAAGGAACTCACAGGCCCTTCTGCTGTATTGTATTACAGGACAACCCAATACATGATTTAATTATAATTTTGTGAGCATGGCCCATAGGGTAACAGAAAGTCTTGGAACACAGTGGCTGGCTCTTTGCTCAGTGGTAGACTTTCAATACTCACTACTTGCAGAATGCAATATTTCAGGATATTGGTTGGGCATGTAATAAAAGAAAGACAATATTTTGGCTTTGAAATCACTCTTGAATCATAACATTTACTTTTCTTCCTGCAAATATGGTGATTTTGGTCTGGGTCTACCCGTACTAAACACAGAAAGTTTTGCATTACCATGAAGTTTCCAAACTCTATTTCTTAAAACTTCTTTTGATCTAATCCCTTGCCTTGTCAGATAATAGTTAGGTTTTAATTTTCCTGGGCAGTGCTGCTGAAAGGATGAGTCTCTGCCCTCTACCCTCCTTCCCACCACTTACCTGTGTTGCTTCATCGTCTCTGGGGTCCCAGGACCTGCACATTGGTGTGGCGCAGAGCTGAGCCTGACTGAGAACCAACCAACTCCCAGTACACGATGCTGTTGCTGAAACAGAAATGGGTGCTAAATACTCTTTCTGTTACATGAAGAGTGTTGTGGAGTGAGGAAGCTACAAAATGTCTTCTGCCCAGGGGGAGATCGTTGAGCAATAACTCATTCTGCTGATATGTATGGTTGAGCCTCTCTACCCTCAAACTGTAACTCCGTGTTCCCATGGATCCCTTTTGCCATCTCTGTCATTTCTCTAGCCGTGTCATGAACTGATTCAGTAACCTACAATGACAGAAAATTAAAGCAGAAAAATAAAAACAGTTTTCTTCTTGTTTGACTCCATGAACAATCTCCGTGTGGGGCTGTATGGGTGATGGTGTTAGTCTAAAGGTGGGGTGAGGACAGGTAGTTGAGAGCAAGGAGTGAGGTGAATAGGACATCCTTTTGACAACAGCTGATTGTCACATTGGCTTAGCTGTGTTGTCCAGCTGCACCATTATCTACTATTTTTCCTGGGACTGAGAATACCAGAAGTAAGGGACTGCCTGGGAAGCTGTGCATGAGCTGAACTACGAAATAGAGAAGAAAGGCAGCAGAGAAGTTGAAGATGCAGATGCAAATGTGGTCCTATGGGGGAACAGGTATCCTCCTTAGGCAGACATATGATAGGAGAGGCAGTTGGAAGTCATAAGCAAGAGAAAGAAAACCAGAAAATAAGTCCCAAAATGGTGGTGTGTTTTTTTTTTTTTTTTCCCCTACCATGTTTGGAGAATTAGAAGCTGGTGTACTTCCTTCATAAATAAACACCCTTTTCTCAAATAATATCTTGTATCATTATTTTCCTCTAATGTTAACAATCCCAGGTTCTGGCTAACTGCTTAAATTGAAGTGTTTATAAGACTATTGTCATAATCTGGACCAATTAGACCGTATTGGGCGGCTGCTTTAGAGTAGGAAAAGGTTTATTTTAGAGACAGTATGTCTAACGCAGGGAAAGCTTGCTGCAGAACTGTACTGCAAGTCAGTGGTAAGCATTTACTGTTACCAAGGGAGACCTTATCATTATAGCAATTATAAATCATGTTAAACAAAAGCAGCAGTAATTATGGTTTTATTTGTGACAATCGAGACATACAGTTATGAAGAAAAATGAGAGAGAGGGATTGGGTGGTTCATCATGGATGACAGCAAATTCATTATATAAGTATATAAGAAACAGTTATTATACCTCACTGTCACCCCAGCCATCACGTACCATGCCAGAACGAAAGATCCAGGTAAACATAGCATCTGCCCAGCTGTGCACAGCTGTAGAGAGATATCAAAACCCAGCTGCAGTTTAGTGGTTCTCTCCAAAATCTTTCAGGAAGCAATCACTAAGGCCTGTATTGACATCTCTTTTGACAACTGCCTAATCTCTTACAAGTTGTTGGTAAATGCTGCTTTATATAATCTTGTCACAGATTGTCAGAGGGGAAAACAAGCATATTTTTCAAAGTCTAGTTCAGGTACGGTTTATCCCTGAAGTCTCCTATGCAGATTTGCTCCTCTTTCTTAGGTCACAAAACAACCAGCAATGGGGAGAACTCACTGATCCAGAGATTGTCTAAATAAGTCTAATGTACATTTCCACTTAATCCCATACTTGACCCTTAGACACTAACAAGAATTTTAATAGTCATTTAGATGCTTACATCCCTTCTTTCATTTTCAGTACAGATATTGGAAGTCACAAAATGCAGATACATGTCCAGGACCTTGAATGATCCAAAAGAGGATTTGGATTATGGTCCATTTTAGATTACTAGGTTCAGGCAAGTTATTGAATCAAATTCTGAATTTCTAACCACTTAAATTTGAAGTTTTTCATATTCAGGGTTTTGTTTTTATTATCTGCATATTGTCTAATTCTCCCATGTACACAGAAGCTTCCTACCCTATTGTCTCTTCCGTAAATAAATCCTCCTCTTATCACTAGGGAACAGACAACCTTTTGTGCCATCATCTCTCAAATAATATAACCAGATTATAAATATTTCCCAACTGTACTTTGCTTCACTTCACTGTTTCAGACCCCAAAAGGGTTTTTGTGTATGAGAAAATTTCTGTCTTTTCTTCATTGTGCCAATCTTGTATCACCCCTCCTTAAAAAAAATCTTGCTTACATGTCTATAGGAATAGCCCAACAGTTATAAGGAAAAGAAAAGCAAAACCAAAAACCGAAACAAAACCAGTTTAGGATATGTCTCATCACATTTGTCAGAAAACTTTGTGGTTTTGTTGTTGTTGTTTCCCCCCTGCCCCCCCATCTGTTCTGCCTTGCTAATTTCTCATTCCAATCTATTTCTCCACTGCAGGAATGAAGTACATGGTTATGTATCGCATTCGAGTCTGTGCTGTTCCAACCTGCACTAAAATGTCAAAATCCTGCTAGCTTTTTCTTTTCAGTGGGATTCTGGGGGAACAAAATACCCACAAAAAACTAAAAAGTCTCCTATGATATACTTAGACTAGTTTACAAAGCACTAAAATGTTCTGAGGAAAAAAAATACTTATAATATTAGCTAGAGATTTCATAACTCTGGCACGTCGCACATGATGTACCAGAAGTTGGCTGTAGACAGGGTCCCTTTTCTCTCGCAGATCTCGTCACTGAACAAATGGTAGTGCTGGTGATGTGTTCGGTTTTCTCAGCTCTTGGAGCAGAGCATTAGCACAAACAAGATAGCGATACCATTACTGTTGTAGGTCCGGAACTCCTGATTCTTTCACGTTGGCAGAGTTTTGTAGCAACAGAGAAGCAATGGCAGAGCTGCAGACGTATATGTAACCCCAGAGACTACCTGGAGCCAGCAGTTCATTTGCTTTTGCCAGTTCTCTACATTTTAACACAATAATCAGATTCAGCTCTAATTCAGACATGCTGACAGACATGGGAGTGGCTGGAGTCAGAAACAGAAACGTGTCCTCTGCACCCTTGTAGCTAATCCAGTCAGTGTTTGGATTTTTAAGAGCTTTAAAACTAAGTTGTTAATAACCCTTCTGGCCTGAAAATGTCATTTAAAGTATTGGAAGGAGAACAGAGCAACTCCCCAAACCTCAAACATTATGATTCTGTTCTTTTAAAGTGCTTTTTCTCATGTGTCTGTCAGGTTGTTTGTTTTTACAGTTTCTTAATAATACAATACACTGAAAAGGAACAGGATTGGTCAGGTTTTAGTGAGTGAGACCATTAATAAAATCCCTTTATAGGAAGCAAACGTTTATAAGAAGAAGCTGAACTCATTCAAATCAAGTAGGAAACTGGTACTGTCCTTTTGATTATCTGCAGTATAGATTTCCTCAATGGAGAAAGATCCAAACCAGAGCTCCAGCCCTTGCTTTCTTCAGTTTGTGAGACCACTGAATGTAAAATAACACCCCAGCACAGACCTGTATGCTTTATGCAGAGAAATTTGTAAATGCAGAGAATGAAACTTAACAGTTACTTAAAGCTAATTAGTGTATTTGCAAACTTTGTTAGGAAATTTCTCATGTACTTGTTTGAACAGAGCAAAATGATATAAAGAGCAGGAGAAACCACATGGTTTTTAAAACACTGACTGATGTGTATTCTACCTTTAAAAAAACCCCAATTTTGAGGAAAGATATGAAGGATAAAGGAAAAGTTCTGTGGAACTGTCTGAAATTATGTTGATGTGTGTCTCTGCAGTCACAAACCCAAAGCTAATTCTAAGACTTAGGAAAAGAAAAATTAATTGGGTAAATGCTAGAGCAAATTCAATTTTTATGTAGTAATTGGTGCATCTGTGTCACAAAAAAAGCAGTTATGCCTGGAACCACTATAATGCCACAACTTCTCTGTCTTAGGGATCTAACACAAATGTATACCCTTTCTGTAAGGGAAATATAATCAAAACAAAGAGCCTTTTTACCTAGACAGAGATGTTCAAATATAGTAACTTTTTTGACTATGAATCCTTATCCGGAGAAACCAGAGGATTATTTATTTGGCAGACCTCTGAATGAAAGAATATTTTCAGCTTCTGACAAATCAGGGGTAAAAACAAGCACAATAGCCCTGGGCACATTCTCTTTCCTGCCTTTTTTTTTTTTTTTCTTTACATTTATGTAGGATTTGTAGGTGTGTAATTACTGCACAGTAGTTGTAGCCCAGATGCCACACCTGAAGACCTCACACGTCTGCATGGATCATGCATCTACCAGCTTAATGGTATAAAGCATGATTACAGCAGAAAACAAATTTAGTATGTCCCAAAACCATTGAATTTACTGGACAGAGACCGTCAAGTATAAGCACAGTAGGCCCTTGCTTCCCCAGTGCAGCACATCCTGCTTAACTGGGATGCTTGTCCTTCAGTGAATAGTTCAAGGCAGAAGTGGGCTTTCTCATTCTTGTGGGCTTCTCTTACTCTGTAGTTCTCAGTACTGTCTTAAATAGAAAAAAGGAAAAGTCTTGGTAGAAGAAAAGGAATATAAAGAAGATAATTGGGGAGTAACAAAGAAAGATGAAAGGAAAACAAATCAGGATGTATTTCAGCCTTATTATCTAACGAAGGTTGTCAGGGGTCTACAGTAACTTCTTGGATTGGATTAAATATCTTAAGGCTTGTGCATCCAAAGACTATGCAGAGAAGAAAATAACCATCTGGGTCTTCACCATAGGATCCTCCAGGAATCTGTTTCAATTCCCAACACTTCTCTCTTTTAATTAAAAAAAAAAAAGGCTGGAACAGCCCATCTTCTCATCCTTTCAGTCCCCATTTTAGCCTAATTTCTGCTGCATCTAATTTTATTCCCTTGATTTGCAGTTGCACCCTGCTCTTTAAACATCATCTTCAGAATGTTTTAAAAATATTTCTGAGTGCATTCCAGTCTTTTTCAACCCTTCTTATCCATATAAAATAATAGGCCATGTTGTAGTAATGAAAAAGCATTGTTTTACTTTCCATAATGGAGCACGTTTGGAATAGAGTTTTAGTCCCTAATTTTGCAGCACTATGCCAACGTTTTCTAAGCCTTAAAAAAACTTTTGTTGATTTATCTTTAACCTCATGGAGAGATTGAAATTTGTTCTTATCTGTCTGAACCAGCCCTCCGATTTCCATTTGGTACACATCAAGCATTAGGAACAAAACAGAATACCCAGGAAAAATGTAAACCAATAGCCTACTGTACATTTCTGAATGCTGCTCAACCATTTCTCTTTCTTATAACTGGGTAATATATTGACTTACTCAAAGTTCTTGCTTTTGTGCAAAGTCAGGATATTTTATTACCTGGGTTATAAGTTCACTAGGAGAACAAATTGGAAGGCAATAATCTGAACTTCTTACTTTTTGCTTTTATATGTTCAATTATTAAAAAAAATAAAAAATCCCCTTCTGATTGAAATCTGTTTCCACATCTGATTAGAGCAGCTCCGATTAAAAATATAAGCTGTTGCTATTACAGAGGAACAGCAAGTGACCTAGGAAATCACTGTGGCTGTCACAATATTTCATGTACCTTTCCTTTTCCCTTTTTACTCCACTGGTGATACAGTTACACAGAAAAACTTAACCTCTGTCAGGAGGACTTGTACACCATTTCTCCATTTGCTCACATGAGGAACTGACTGAATGTTGCACAAGAAGGAGGATGGGTTGTATGATGAGGTCGTTTTATCTGAATAAATGCTTTTCAGCAACTGGCTGAAATTATGGACCCACTGACTGGCTTATGCAACTATGTCTCCACTCTTGTCTGAAAATGCTCGTTGCCTGATTACAAAATAAGTTTTTCATTCTGGAAAATGCAGGGGTGTGTCCTGGCAGCCCAGAGCCTGGAGCTGGCTGTCTTGGGGTGGCAGGGGAAGGGGTTAGATTTAGATCAGGTACCTGTTTCTTATTTCCCAGTGATAATTAAGGGTTTTTGGAAGATAATGTTTTAATTGTGTATTTTATTATGTTTCTTGGTTACATGAAAACTTAAAATCTTTATATAATCTAGGTTAAAATCCAGCAACCATATAGCTTTAAGTTTGGTGAGGCTGGATATTTGAATAACAGCAAAGCAGAAAATATGCAGCACAGAAAATTTTCTGATTCCAGCTTCATGAATGTTTTGTTTATTATACTGAAGGCCAAGGGAAAAATTGTATTTACAAATTAGGAAGCATAATTTAAAAATATTCATTTGACATCTGCTCTGCTAATCTTCCAAACACTGAGTCTCTGAAGTGTCCTCTATGAATGCATTAAGACATGTATTGGCCTTTCCTGGTTTCCATAACTTGAGAAATTTACCTCCACAATTAGGCACTGGGAGATTGTTTCTACAAACTGAAATGCATTTTGACTAGTTATGTCAGAATAAAACTTTGGAGGGAATTGCACATTTCAGCCTGTCAAAACAGGTTGGATGTTTGTGCAGTATACAATTAGGCCGAAGGAAACAAAAAATAGTATATAAATCACTACACCTGAAATACTTTAAAATGCAGTAGTGCTTTCTAATACTAGGATTAACTACATCAAAAACTTAAATAGGAATCCACCTTTAACTAATAGTAGTAATATGGTGTATCACATGACACTGATTATTCAATTACTTCTAAGTGCTGTACTCATGCCAGACCAAATTCTGGTCTATACGTGTTTTTGCATACTGCAGAGTTAAGGAATGATCACTATCAACACTATTAATTGGATGTAATAAGGAAATGAAAATGCCATTTTTGTATTTCATCTAGGTCTAATTTCAGATTTTGAATTAATCTGTCATCTGATTCCAGTCATCTAACATTTTGTTTAAGCTAAGTTTTCAACTTGTACAGACATTTGGAGAAACAAAAGGTTGATTACAACACCGTCAATTTGCATCAGTGTTCCTGTGGTAGCAGACAGACAAAACTAGAGACTATGTGTAAGATTTCACATGAACAGAAATGAATACTGTATTTAATAAATTGAATAAAATATTAATCCATAGCAGAGAAATTGTGATGGAGTTATTGTCAAATCATATAGACTATAGTCAACAGAAATGGAGACAGAATATGTCTAGTCAAATATTAATGAATTGAGAATTTCATACTATGTGTGGAATACAAAACTATTTTTCCTGTAGTTCTTTTCTCATATGGGATTTTCATTTTACCAGGGATTAGACACTATGCTTTTTCCCTGCACTACTGTATAATGTATTCTGAAATTCAGATTTGCATTTCTGTGAGGTTAATGTCTCTTCTATAAGGTGAAAGGGTCTACTGCCTTGCCATTCTTATTGATGTTGACAGGCAGCTGAAGAGATAGCACATCACTATTTGGAAAAATAACTTATTGGCATGGATTGCAGTAAATCAAACCGAGTGGCCAGTAAACTGGGTAGTGTAAACCTACACTTCTCTAAGGAGCTTATTAGAAATACATAATCTCCTTTCTCAGCTAAAACAATCCCTGCTAAGAATAAAATGTGGCACCTGGATAGGGATAGACAGCTTTTCACCAGCTACTGCTTAGAAAGTTTTGTGTGCCTGTAGGCAGGAGACAGAATAAAACAGGGTAACTGAGAAAGTATCACTCTGTGTGGCTTGGACATACATTTGTCATGAGAAAGCCTAGGGAGAGTGAAAGGAGGTTGAAACAGTGCGCTGGGAAGTCTTTTGATTCATCTGATGTTCATGGGAATGAGTTTTGTACATCTTTGTGTTTGGGAGCCTAAATTCCTTGACAGCATTTTCATTTAAGATCCTCTGTATTCAGTACTTAATGACAGCAACATATATTTATTCAGAAGTATAATCTAGCTTCTCCAATGCACTTCTGGTCCTGAAGCTGGAACCCATGATGTTGCTAGAGAAGAAAGGCAAATCTCTGGAGAAATCAGGGCTGCACTCTTTTGTCATTCCAAACTGGCTTGTAGTTCTTTGTGAAACATAACCTTGTCACGTTATATGGAGTGAGCTCTGGCCTGCTCCAGCTAATATTGGCTTCTGCATTTAGGGTTAGCTACGGTGCAGTCACATGCTTTTCACATTCTGTAAACAGTGGCAAACAGTCAGGCATCATTAGAGGCAGCATTAATTGGATCAACTCTGGTGCACAGGTTAACAAATATGACCCTCTATGAGATCTGCAACCCCCAAGATCAATAAATATGTTAGGAGGGTAAATTTGCAGAGAGAATTCTTTTGATAATCATATGTGAGGGAACAGAAACTGCCCAAGTTCCTTACAGGTTCAATATCTGTCTGTCCCAGGATCAGCCTTCTGATGTTATAAATATTTAGATATAGCTTTACCTGCAAACTGCATCAGCAGTACTGAAGGATTTCTTTACATGAACACAGCAGCCTTTGGAAATTATAATCTACTTAAGGAGTGTTATAAACAATATTAATATCTATGAAGTTGGTATTTCATCTACATTTCTGGACAACTCTAAATATGAAAGAACATGCAATTTTAGAATGGTCTATAAAAATTTTTACTACAGTGATTTTACTGTGCTAATTCTCTCCTTCTTAATGTCATAAAGTTTAATATTCATGTAGGATCTTTCTTCATATTTCATGAATACACTGTGTATTTGGACAATAAAAGCATTCTGCAGACTCAATCACAATAAACAAAATAGTATATGGAAAAATTTTCCAGACACGGCAAGTCATAACACAGCTGCATTAATTTGGTTTGCCTGATTAACAAGGGTGTGCTTTGATGTGCTACAATGGTGAAGGGAGTCACCAGATTGGTACTGTGGGGTAATCTGGCATCCGCTAGAATCTGACAAAACAGCGGTTGTTGAAACTTCATACAGAGAACTCAGAAAGCCTTTGCTCTCTTTTTTTATCTATTTCTTTTTTTTTTTAATGAATATATTAATGGGAAATATAGCACAGTATTGCACAGTGAAATATAAAACACATGGCTGATGCGTAGAGAGGAAAGAATCTGCCTTTTTTAGTGGGCTGATCCTGTTTTTAAGAACATCAAGAAGGGCATTGCGGACCTATGATGGCAGCCCATGGGATTTCCGCAGCAGCCGGAGGTTACATCCTATGCTCTGAATCAAGTCCCAGAGCAGTAGCTACCCAGGCTGGCTCTCTAGCTTGTGTGTTTTATCTCCTGTTCCGGACTTCAGTGTGCTCCTGAGCCTGTTAAATTCTTGCTGCATTTTATCCCTGAGGCTACAGCCTGTGGAGAGCAGTCTGGTGATCTAGATCAGCCTTCAAACTCACTGAGTACTTTCAGGAAATCTGGGATGAAATGTTCTAAGAAGTTTTTCATTATTATTCTAATTCTGGTACATACTATTTGCATTTATATGATTACAAAAAATCCTCCCAAGTATGGAGCTTGTATGAAAACGAGTTGTGCTAAAAGCACAGTTCTCCTCAAATGTAACACCATCACAAATATACTCTCATTTTTCATTTCAGACTGAACAACCCTGCCCCCACCCAGAATATATCTCACTCCGTGTTTGGCAAATGACGGCCTTGACAGAACCATCATTTACCAGTCTTTGAAAAACTGTTCAGCTGAACAGTTCTATGCTTAAATTGGACAGTGTTATTCCAACATTTAATTCTTAATTGTTCCCAGAACAAGCGTGGGAAATTCTTCTATTCATTCTTTGAGCCTCTATAAACTCTGACTTACAGGAAGTAAAAATAGAAGACAGAATAGTACTAAGTTTCTATTTTTCTTTCCAGAAAAGAGAAAGAAATATAAATTAAGAAGCAAGAAGAATAAGCTAGTAGAAATAAATTGTTAGAGTTAAAATTTGATACGCTTTTTCTCAGATGTTACTCACAAGCTTATGGTTAGATAAAGACAAGGATACTCTGAGGTATGTAAAAACAATGACCTCAAATCCCTAAATTTCTTTTTGGTTGTAAGCCATTTTTCATCTTTGGAAGTACATTTGTGCCAAATGTTTCAGAGAGCAGTTTACAGTCTGTGCTCTAAACACCTTCATATGCTATACATCTAGGGTGGCCTTTTAACACAGAAAAAAGTTGAAGAGCACAGGAAGCATTGCAATTCAGAGATATAAGCCCAGACCTCCTTTATTTTACCCAGGTGTCTCCCTTTCCCTCTTTCTGTTTTTTCAAGTATCTCCAGTTTTTTGTTGTCGTCTCCAATACTGCTTGTGTGTTGCAAAAGGATCTGAGCATGCCAGGCTGCAGATGTACACCCATACACCTGTCTGTGTGTATGTACCCATACACTTCAGGGAAAAAGAGTTTGCTGAAATGTAATTATTTGGCATAGAGTAGTTTTACTAGTTTTGTTCTCATTGTCAGGTTGGCCTTGAGTGCAATAAGAAACCATTCATATGTTTTCTTGGGAAAGAAGCAGAGCAAAGTGTTGATCTTGAGATCTCTGCCTCTTTGAAAGTGATATGATTGTTAAATATCACACAGACAGTTCTTCCATATTAGAACCAGATCCTACTATTATCATAACTAAAGACTGTGCAGGTGGGATGAATTTTTTGTTGTGAGGCATGAATTGCAGCTTCACCTCTGGCCTTTATGCCTCATGTCTGGCCAGCATCAATGTGCTATGTTTACTTTCAGCTCTTTCATACAACTGGATCTTAATACATACTTTAAACTTGCAACACCAAGCCCCGTTTGTAGGAATGTCAGGAGCAAGAAGTACATTTATTTATTTCTATGATGATCTAAAGATGATACCAGCTATGTGCTGCAGATTAAGATGATTTTTTTTTCTTTTTTGGTAAAACATAGGGATAAAAGTTACTTTGGTTTAATTTTTTGCCCTTTAAAAAAAAAAGAAAAAAGCAACACCCAAAAAACCTTATGCTTGTGATGGAATATTAAGTCAGTGTGAAGCACAAATAATATCAGTGTGTAGTACCTACAAGGAAAAAGCTGTAAAATCATGTTAGCTGAGGATAATACAAATCCTTAGACCTTAGCAATAGGAGATGATGGGAATGTATGTATGAGATATACTTTGTGCATCAAAGGGCACAGAATCATATCATATGTTGCTACCACAGCAGTAAGATCCATCTCTGAATATTTCATAGAATCATAGAATCATAGAATCATAGGATCATAGAGTGGTTAAGGTTGGAAGGGACCTTAAAGATCATCTAGTTCCAACCCCCCTGCCATGGGCAGGGACATCTTCCACTAGACCAGGTTGCTCAAAGCCACATCCAGCCTGGCCTTGAACACTTCCAGGGATGGGGCATCCACAACATCTCTGGGCAACCTGTTCCAGTGCCTCACCACCCTCTCTGTGAAGAATTTCTTCCTGATATCTAATCTAAACCATCCCACTTTCAGTTTAAACCCGTTACCCCTTGTCCTGTCACTACAGACCCTTGTAAAAAGTCCTCTCCCAGCCCCCTTGTAGGCCCCCTTCAGATACTGGAAAGCTGCAATGAGGTCTCCTCGGAGCCTCCTCTTCTCCAGGCTGAACAAGCCCAACTCTCACAGCCTTTCATCACAGCAGAGGTGCTCCAGCCCTCTGATCATCTTCGTGGCCCTCCTCTGGACTCGCTCCAAGTGGTCAATATCCTTCTGATGTTGAGGGCTCCACAGTTGGACGCAGCACTTCAGGTGGGCCACAGTTGGACGCAGTACTTTCTATTTTGTTCTTATTGTGAAATCCTGCTCTACTGCTGAGGTAACTGAGAACTCAATATCATACCAGCCCTCCTCTAAAGCTGATGGAATACAGGCACAAGCGAGCCACAGGCTATTAGTAGATTGGCAAATACTTATCAGGATGACATCATCATCTTGTTTACCTTTGGAGATAGACCGATGTTAAAATACTCTCTTCTGAGATCTCTACTTTCCCAACTAAATTACGAAATCAGTCTGGACCAAAACAGTTTGGATACATTTCCATTACTATTGATAAATCAGGAGAAGAATTTTTTTGTTTGTTTTAGGATGAATTTGAGACTACAGGTCTGAATAGCATCTTGTCAAAGTTGCTACTGACTTCAGGACTGAGAGAGCAGTTAGGCTCCTTTTACTGACCCAATCATTAGGAGAATAATTCTGTCAAGACCCTTAAAATAGTTTTATAGGTTCTTTCTGAAAACTCTGTAGGAATATCTTCTAATCCTAGAAATAAATGCAAAGTTTTCTCTGGCTCTGCTTTACTTTTATACCCTTTTAACTTTTATGTCTATTTTAGCACTTTAGATGAGTTTAGTTCAAGGGCCAAGATTAGTAATTAATTCCTGACAGGTGGCCCAGTCACCTGCTCACCTGCAGTTTAGTTATAGTCAAAGGAAGTGTCAGCAGCTCCTCCTTTAGACAGCAAAAGAGGATAAGCAGTAGCAGCCTTTTCCCTCCCAATGTCCAGGTAGGTATTAAAAGTGATGGAAAAATTTTATTTTTTGTGTAGTATTATATATACACAAGAATTTGTATGTAACTTAAGTCAAAGCCACATTCAGTGTCAAAATGATAAAACAAGTAATTGTAGTCTCCAAGCAAGCTTTCAGTTCTTTTTGCTTGGTTGTTTGTTATTGTTTGTTTTGTCTTTACCCTGGACAAGAGATTATTGTAAAACAAGGATTGCTATTAAATCTTTCCAATGACAGAAAATTAAAGCACAGAGGAGCTGAATAGCTTATGCCATGAGTATGGGCTTTGCACCTTCTAACAATAACCACCTAAACATTCTCTGTAGTTAATAGTCATCTTCAGAGGGCAGTTCATTTTACTTTAGGAAGGGATAAATCAGCTGCTCCAGGTACCACCTTCTTTCTGTTGAGTACCAAGAGGTTTGGCAGCCAGCTTAGAGGGGAGATATGCTTTTGCATAGTGAAAATGAGGTGATGTGGGATACACTATTAGTCTTTAACAAGGCTGGGAGTATATTCTAGGAATACTGGAAGTGTACAGTGTCTGTATGAGCTACAAAGCTATTCTTCCCATCTAAAATATAATGATATAATGTCTATTTTATTTTTCATGAGGTCTATATATTTTATTCTAATTAATTGATGATCTCTATCCTGGATGTTTCAGAAAGCTAGTTTTTGTGATTTAGTAGTTATAACATTGAAATAACTGAGAAAAAATGTGTGAAGGAAGCCATTCATAGTTTATGGAACAGTGTTATTCAAAAAAAGTTCAGTTGTCCCTCCTGTAAGGCAAAATTTTCCAGTTTCCTTTCTTAATAAAGGAACTTTGTGACTAACTTAGGAATAGCCATTACGAAAACAAAATGAGTATGTGTTATTCACTTCTGCAGAAATAATCAGTAGCAATCTGAATAATAATGTGAACTCATCTGTCCCTTCAAGACCTAGCTGTACCTAAACAATGCTCTTGGAAGCAATATATAACTGTATGATTTTCCCAAGATTTTTTTGTTCGTGCCCCCAAATATATCACCAATGGCTCATAAATCACCTCATTGGTGATTTATTTAGTTCAATTTCAGTCTGTATATGGCTTATGTTCCAGTTTTGATTTTGATACAGTATTCATTGTTTGATGAGTTGTGGATTTTTTTATGGTTAGTTGTCTAGACCACGTTTCAGCGGCTAATTAGTTGCGTTTACATAAATATTTATTTTGACTTTCCAAAGTGTTTATTATTTTGACTTTTCTGCTCATAGAAAAATCCTGCTATTAGAATCTCTCTCATATGGCACTTCAGCTTTCTTGACGTTAATATGGTAACTTTTCTCTACTTCTACGTGCACTTTTCGTGACCAGCTCTCTCTGAGCATCAATAAGTTAAACCTAGCTGAGATGATCATGATAGCAAGCATGACATTCATCAAGATTATTAAAGAAAGGCAGCTTAAAGATTGTTTCTTTGTATTTCCTGGAAGCTTATTTGTATGTTGTGTACTTCAGGTTTTTTGTAAGTAGATATTCTTATTATTATCTGTATCTCCCTCATGTCATCCTTCCAAGGCTTTTAAGATGATACATGTGAAAATATATTATTACTTGAGCTTTCCCAGCACACTATAGTCCCCATGTTTATATCTCATTTCTCCCTGTCTTCTTTCTTCTCCACTTTCTCAGTCAGGCAAATAAACAACCCTTTTAAAATGCAAATATTGATATTTAAAATAATAGTCTTTTGTGCAAGAGAAACATGAAGCCTGAAAGAAAACTGCAATTCACAACTTTGGAATGTCTCTGTGTAGGAGCCTGTTGTTAATATATGCCAGGGTTGCAGGGAGAAACAGTGATGGGAGTAGGAAAGCAGCGAAGTAGTTCCATTTGTTTCCATCTGTTGCCTTCTGGACTGATGAAGATAAGTAACACCTAGGTTCAGCTAACTGTGTCTATATTTGATGTTATTAGCTCTGTGTTCCTTCTCTGAGCATCATGCACATGGCATTTTTGTTTAATGGGTAATGTGGGTATCACAGGTGAAATTTGCAAAGTACTTTAGGATCTTTTTAGAGCAAGCACACCTCAGACATAAACCCAGTATATTTTGGAGTTTGCACAGTGACCTGTGCTTTAATGAGGTGGCTTGTTTGAAAATTTTACTTTTTGTCCAGCCTCCTTGTCAAAATTAATTGAGTTGTGTGACATGACCTCAAGTCCGCAAGAGCTCTGAAGTGAATGTTTTCCTTAACATGAGAACACCAGAAACAACAGAGGTTCAATATCTAAACCTACATTTTGGTAGAACACAAACAATGAGCTAGAACACAGTGATTCTTGGAAGAAGAAGAAAAAAAAACCAAACCCTCTACATCTGGGCGTTGAGACAGACATAAATACAGGGTCTAAGAATCAATTTTTCCCCTCCTGTCTGTGTCATTGCCATTTGTAACCTTTGTTTTTCAGTCTTGACCTTGCTTGATGTACTTTCAGTAACTTCCTAGTTGTGATAAATTCTTGATTCTGAGGGAGACCCTCTTTTCTGGGTTACTCTACGTGCCTCCTGGTCTTAGGAAGCTTCTAGTCTCACTGTGCCTGCTGGTTATATGTCTCCTTTTTCCATGCCACCCATCACCTCTACTTGGTCCCTTGGCCCCAAGGAATGAGCAATTCCAGGGGAACCCTTATGAGATGTACAGCAGCCCAAGACAGGAGAAACTCTACAACCTCACAAATAAACCTTTTTGCAACCCCACTGGCTGGGAACAAAAGAGCAAGACAGAAAATATGCCTCAATTTCTGGTAATTTCTTTTCAGGTCAACTTCAAGAATTTACTCTTTTTCATAACAGGTATGCCTTGAGCTTGGTATGGATACCTGCACTGATATATAGCAGACCTCAGTAGCAAATGATAATTTTTTTGGTCAGGAAAAATTACTTTATGATCTTTAATCTTATCACAATGTTGATGCTAGAGTGGCATGAGTATCATACATTGACTTCATTATGATGGATGTGTTATGAAGACTTTGTAAATGACATAAACTTCCCAACCACATAAAGAAGTAGCTCTTAGAAAGTTTATTGCTAAAGATCCATATTGTGTCTAGACCAAACATAGTAATAAGAAACCACAGGGAATAAAAATTAACCTGAGTGGAGTTCAATTTGCAGTAAACACAAATTAAATTGGGACAAATCACTACAGTTAAAAATATTGAAGGAAAGAGCATAAAGTAGAGTCTTCAATTACTTTTTCTGTAGTCTGAAGTTGAAGTTATTACAGCTGAAGCCCACTTTACATAGGAAAATGAACCACAGCTGTTGAAGGCTTTGGTGTGAATAAATAAGGAATGCAAAAGGACTGAAATGGTAATGTGGGCTTACATTGCCTGCCAGAGGCAAGGAAGGAACTCCTTTGCTACCCAGGATATTAACTCAGCTATAGATTTGTTTTAAGGCACTAAAACCTGAACGTAGTTAGCGATAAACTAAAATGAGAAACACTGATACTCTTTTCGGTATTATTATCTGCTAATTGCCTGGCTGGTGCATTTCATTTGTATGTTCAGGGTTAACACACCACTTTCTCCAAGGTCAGGCTTGCTGGCATCATTCAGGCTATTTATTTATTTATCTATTTTTCTCTATAGTGTTGTTGGTTTCCTAAAGCCATCTGGGAATACAATTCAGGACTGTTGTTCTATAGGAATACAGGCAATCTTTGTATTTTCTCCTCATGGCATGGTTGTAGCTTTTGAACTTTTACTATAGTTCTACATTTTGTCACAGGAAGGGTGGAAGTGTGTTCTGGGCTTTGGACAGCAGACACTTGTGGACCCCTCAACACGGTTTTCTTTTTAGATGGTGCTTCATTCAGTAGTTTCATCCTATCTGGCATTCTTATTGTTCATCACATTCTCTAGTGACTGGCGATTTCTATTTGTTCTGTGAATGAAGAGCTACCTGGCAGTTGTCTAGCTTTGGGAGGGCTTAGTTTCAAAGGGTTGCTGATCTTCAGTGGGCCACTGTGTTCCCTGGATATGTCTGATATTTGTGTAACTTCAGCAGCAAGTGATATGAGACCTGCTCATATAACAGGAACACTCAATTTCCCTATTTTAAACTCTTAAGACTTGTAAGCACTTCCCTCAACACGTGATAAATGTTATTCTCTGTCCTTTTCTGAGTCTGTTTTTTTAACATTTGTATTGTCTTTTGCACTATCATAATTTGAAATGTTATTCATTGAAATACAAATAGGATTTTTCTATAGCAGAACTATAGATATTTTAAAATATTCAGAACAGGACTTACTTTCACTTCAATTGGAATTATTCACTTCAGGGACATAAAAAGTCAGACCTTGACCTTAAGTGACGACAGACATGAGCCTCACTGGTGAGTCTCCAAAGGCTAATACACTTCCCTATTTGCAGTACCCGAGCCAAATCTGAGTAAGCTGGCACATGTACATATTTGCAGGGATTGATTGAGTCCCATCAACAGAAACGTTGCTTTACTGTGACAGAGTTAGACAGCACCTCCACCTCTGTGCTCTCCTGAGGTAACTTGGAACTGCATCTAGGCTGTCTGACGGTGGCTGTTGGATCCAGCCTGTAGTGTGTACGAGCTTTGGTTTTTTTGCTGTGGGATCTGTACTTCTCCTGAAGCTTTCAAAATGCACCCAACAACACCTGTTTCCCAATCTAAACTTCCTTTTCAAGCAATATTTTTGTTCTCATGTTTTACTGCATTTATATTTATTACTATTTTAAAAGAAATCTGTGGATAGGCAAAACTCTCTCATTTGCTGATTTTGATTATCCAGTAAAACTGCCTTTGAATCTCAGTTTAGTCTAATCACCGAATTATGCAACCAATTGATACAAAGCTTATTCTTGTAACAGCACATGCATTTAATAGGACAGAGTCAAGACGTGAAACTGATGCACATAAGAAGATTATGTGCTTAAGCAGTATGCACTTGGAATAAGTAGAGTCCCTGCTACATTCACCACAGGTAGCAATGAGCTTTATCACTTAGAAAAAATAAAGCCAAGTCCTTCAAGCATGGAGAAAGGCAAAAGGGTGTTTTGCAAATGGCTTTCTTGACTGCCTTCCTACAGCTAATTCACTGCAAAAGACAAAGGAAAGTCATTCTTTCTTCTCCTCAGTAAATAATAGTGTGAGAAATTTGTACTTATGAAGAGCACATCTAAGCACCTGATAACAACACTTTCCTTTGGGGCTCAGTGATGGCTTTTCAGGAAGCATGGGGGATGCAAGGAAGAGCATTTTGGGTGGTATTTACACAGACACCCCTACTTGCAACATGTACCCTTCCTCCCATCCCCTACCCCCACCCAGTCAACTGGATGTAATTCAGAGTGATAATTTGAGTATTTAGGCAGAACTGCTTCTGCCCACCAAATAATTTGGATATGTGTCAGTCAGAGTGATACTGAAATTCTCCATCAAAGGAGGACAGCATGCAGCCCTCGCTATGCCAGCTTGAACCTGCCAGTCATGATTTCTCACCTCCTTTAGGAAAGCGCTGGGACTTTCACTGACTTTGATTTTTCTGAGCCAAATTGTCATCTGGTAGAAATCAGAATAGCTTCATTAAAGTCGCTGGCACAATACCCAGTTACTTCAGCTGAAAATCTTCCCATAGCCCAGAGTGTTTAAAGGCTAGAAATGTAACTGTCCCTCAAACAAAATTTTGAGAAGAACTGGAAGAAAAATCTGCTGAATGCTCTCTTACTTTAAAATGCAACTAGGACCAGCCACTACCTATTCCTTGTACATGAAGGCTGGAAATATCAAAAGTCTGTTGAAATTAATTAGCTGATTTCAGGCTCAGACTGCATTTATATGAATTTTGGTGTTGCTGATGAGAAGGTATTTGAGGTGTTCCTGCTTTGCAGTTATTCTAATGATCTCAGTGTCCTAAAACATATAAACATTCTCTTAGAGTTCATAGTTCCCTCTCTTGTTTTTAACCCTCATCTTTCCATCTCTCTTTCTTTCTTAATTCCTCAGCAGTCATATATTATAAGCCAAATAGATTCTCAGCTGCTTTTTCCATATATTAATATACACCAACTATATATTTAATGCATCTGTATTTATTTATGTTTGATTATATATTTGATGTGCATATTATATACTCATTTTTCAGTAACTGTCAGTGTTCAAACAGCGTGAATGAGTATCTTCTCACTATGATTATGAGTTGGAACGATGGCCCTTGTCTGTATTAGGCGAGTGTCATGAGATCCTCTGGAAATGAGCTCCGGAAGACAGAGACAGCTATTTTTACATTACATTTCACAGCATGAGACAGTTTTAATCTCTAAATCTGAAATATCCAATGACCCTGGGCTGCTCATTTTAGATTAAAGTGGTAATGATCCCTTTTCCATGCAGCAGTGACATTCCATCCTTCATCACAGTGTGCATCACAGCCATAAAGGGGCCACAATAAATAGTTAAGGAAATATGTAAAAAGAAACTGGCATCACAAAATAAACACATTTAGTGAAGTGAGATTAGTGTTGACATGAAAGCTCTCATCAACTGCAAGACTAGGTATAGCAAACCAGATTTCATCTGTGGTGTCACCTGCCAACGACCCTTGATTCCAGCTGGAGACATGGTGTGCAGAATTCAGCATGTGCTCAGTAGTCAAACTGCTGGCACCACATTGTCAAAAATGCCATCTGAAACCTGACAAGTGAGAACATAAGGAGATACATGCCTGTGTGAATTATACTGCAGCTCCTTGAAATATCACCTGAAAGGTGTGGAAACATCTACTGTTACTCATATGTAGGCCGATAGTTACGTCTTCCTGTGCTAGACCCAAGTCTGATCTGGACACTAATGACTGCAGCTGGTGGTCAGTCTTGAATGTGCCTTGTCTCCTGGTGTGCCTGTCAGCCCACCTGACCTCCAGGTACGTGGCTGTCTGTGGACATTTTGGGGCATACTAAACCACTAGCCATGGCTGGGCATGGAGTAGGGGCCGAAGAAGTTCAATCTATTTTGATATAACGGAAGTAACTTAATTAAAAAGGTAATTGGCTTTTTTATTCTCCCTTGGAAAAATGACAGTGGTTTGGAGGAGTTTCTGATAAACACTTTCACCTAATGGTGATGACAAAAGAAATAAAAAGAAAAAACATGAGTATATTAGAAGAGTTATCCTTACAGTGAAACCACTGTTCAGCTGTGTGACTGACAGTCGCCCTGCCTGCCTTTTGGTACAAGAGGAACAAAGTCAAAGACAACTGAAATGCAGCAGAATGCAGACATTGAAATTTGCTAATATTCACAAATAGGAAAAATAGCTTATAAAGAAAATTATCCACCATGATTTCTAAAGAATAAAAAATATTATGATTTATACAACAAAAAAGAAGCTGAATTCAAAAAATGAATTACTGAATTTGAGTTCTTGCATCACTATAGTTCACTATAGTCTCATTTTTCACTTGTGCTGTGGATGGTTTAGAAGCCCTTCTGGGATCCACTCTACGGAGTATGGAGTACTCCGAACTGGTCTGAGTCCAAAGGTTTTCCCCTGAGGTTTGGTTGTCTAAGATTCACTGTCTGCTGACATACCAATTTGTCTAAGTCTGTAACCAAAGTGACATGATGCTAGGCTAAAATGAAATTATCAGATTTTATCTTTAAGATTCCCTCTCTCTGCAGGGCGTTCTCTGTGTTTTGTCTAGGAGGCTATGTCAGCTACAAATGAACAAACCTGCATCTTCTGTTATGTTTTATGTGACAGAATTCAGTGCAAGACTTTTAGATGACCTACACCAAATTTTCTATAATAAAAATAATAATTTCCCCTCCTCGCCCAATCCTTAATAGATTTAAAATCTCAGGTTCTCACCCAGGAGTAAACAACTTGAAATTATCTCAGAGTTACTGTGGGGCAGAAGTGTGCTGTCACCAGCTGGGGAATAACCTTTCACTGAGGGGCAAGACTCCATAAATCACCTTGCATTACAGCAAGATAAAAGGGTGCACTTCAACAGTAAGAATAACAAGCTTCTGTGTGCTCTAAGTGGGAAGTAATTTCGGGTAGCTTTCCTTGTACACCTTGTGCGGTGGTTTTACAACGCGGGAAGAATCAGCAGCTGAAAAAAAAATCACACCTTCCAAACCTCTCTAACCTAACATTCAGTAATCCTGATTATTGATTAAAAATCGGTATTTTTGCATGTTTCAAAGGGAAATTAATACAAATCACATGCAGTAGGAGTGGAGATGGGATCGGGTACACTTATTACAGGTGTGTGCCTAGGATGCTGTAGCTGGTTCTGATGGGGCAATGTAGGCCGGCTGTACTGCAAGCATGTGTGTGTTCTTGTAACAGCTGTACAGGGTTTGCAGGCTGCTTTTACAGTACGGAAACTTAGCTACCTCTACAGCAATTTATAACAGCATAACTGTGCACAACAGTTCATGACAGAATGAAAAATAGCAATCTAAGCCATATGAGCAATTTGGGGTAAGAGGATATTATAACTACCTGGCTGGGCATTTACTGAGAGCCTAAATTGGTGTCCTTCTTCTCAAAAGTGCTGTCGGCCTTTAGCTGACCAAAAGTTACTTGAGCCACCAAAACCTATTTGAATAATATTTTACCAGGAGCACAATACCTGGAGATGCTACTATGCTGGAGGGAAGAATATTCTTTTGAAATATTTTGATGTTATGAGCAGGGTAGGGTATTTTTGTGTGTGTGGTTTGTGGGGTTGTTTTGTTTATTTTGGGATTTTTTGTACAGTTGGTACTTTCTTTTCCTGTATTAAGATTCTGAATTTATGAGATTTCAGATTCAGGAAGCTGGGTGAATATCAGTCCCACAGGCTTTGTAGCCAGGATGGCTGACAAATGCTCTGCTACAAACACTTTTTTTGTAGCCTTCTGTAGATCAGTCTGTTGCCAGACATTTGTTACATTAGCAGTAGGTTTTTAATGCTCAAAAAGATAATTTTTCAGTACAGGTTTAAGTAATGAGCACCTTCAGTAAATTCCAGATAGCATTCCTTGTCTTACTCTAGCCTTCTGGCTCGTGTGTCCTGTTCTGTCCAACTCCTTGTTTTGCATCCCATGCCTTTTGACTGTTCACTGCCTTGCCTTTTTTGTTACCGCCAGGTCCCAACCTGTTGCTTGCAGTCTGTAACTCCTGCTTCTTTTCGGTCTTTTAGGTGGTGGTTTTTTGTATGGTGTGTTTTCTGTGTTTGGTGGTTTTTTTTTTTTTCTTTTTTTTCTCCTGAGCTTGATCACTTTTTCTCTCACAAAATCCTTCCTTTTACCACACTATGGGCTGGGAACGATACAGATTTCTTGCACATTATGTGTGGGTGCAAGAGGGGAAATAACTAAAAGCCTGGTCTGTGCAGTAGCTCTGAGTGCAGTCTAGTTCTTCCAAGGCATACATTTTCAGTGTAATGAGGGAGGACTGTCTATTTACAGAAAAGATTATGCCTAAATTGTTCTTTGCACACATGGCTCTGCTCTGCCCACCTGTCCCTCACTGCCTTTCCTCAGAATACTTAAAATATTTTAGCAACCATCAGGAACTTCAGACATCTTTCTGAGACAACACCCAGTGCACAGTATTAAAAGGAGCTGTGAAATAAAGGATTCAAAAAGGCTAATCATGTTTTTCCCGATGCTGATTCTTGTAAATCTGGGTGGGGTTTTTTTTTGTTTGTTTGGGGTTTTTTTTGGTATCTGGGGGGACAAACTGTTGAAG
>NW_010259679.1:24347-65107 GCF_000690775.1 Eurypyga helias
ACTCCCCCTCCACCATCCAAAACCCCAAAATTCTAAAAGCTCTATTAAAAAATAGGAAGTACAGACATTAGTCCATTTTGGGATTCCAGAGATTTTGAAAAACTGCATTTGACTGAATAAGAAGCAATTTATTTTCCTATAGATTTTTCTTTCCTATCTACGACTAATTCTTCACTGAATCTGTTGTCTTACACAGAAGCATGGTAAGTTAGCACACACAGGACAAGATGCCTGGGTGTAAGAGATCTCCAGCCTGATCTGAAATTTCATTATAATAATCTCCCTTAAGAGCACAACTTTATGCTTAGATCTGAGTGGAGACACAGTATTTTGTAACCCTGTAACTGGGGTAAACACATTAACAGCATAGTATGTTATTGGCTGCTAATACAAGCAAACAGGCAAGCCCCACAAGTTTTTCTGCAGTTTTTCTTCAATGGCCTTTGGAGATGCTTTGTGGAGTGTATGGTTTTAAAAAGAATTTATCCTGACAAGCTCATCTCCTTTGGAAAAAACAGATTTTTAAAGGTAGTATGATTACTGATATGCTACAGCCCTGCAGTGAAATACCAGAGAGACCTACAGGTACACTGAGTGTTTGCCTCAAGGCTCTAGTTTGATATAATTTCTCCAAGGTAGCTCCCTTCTCTTGGGAATGAATTACAACCTGTTGATCACAGACTTTGCATGCTGCCACAGACAGCTTCTCATTCTTTCTCTGACAGCCAGCTCTTTTAAGCATATTTGCATCTTTAGGTCACCTGCTTCTTTGTTTTATAATCAGGACAGGCAAAGCAGGTTATATTCGGTGTTTTACAACTTTCATATGCCTACTTTTCTCTTTCTGTCCTTGTTTTTTTCCTTGTTGTGGAAACACTTGAAAGATCCCAATCTTGTTCTAAAACAGGAAAGCAATACATTTTATTATTTTATTTTAGTGTTTACAGAAGGCTACAAAAGCCTCTAGATGGCCTAAGAGTGAGTGTCTTTCCAAGGTATTGTATATAGAATCCAATTTGAAGTATTAATATTATTTCTTCATAATTCTGTGAGGCCTGGGAACATTGTGGGTTGAGCCCTCAATGTGCTAAGCACAGTGCAAGCTGGGACTAGTGTTCACCAATACTGGTTTTGCACAAATATATACTGGATTCAAATAAATGGTAACACTTTTAATATAGGCTCGTAGTTAATGAAAATCTTTAACATGGGAGGGCATGAATTACTGAGCAGTTTCTAAATATTAACAACTTTTCTTGTTTATTTGAACTTGTAATTAATCACTAGATAGGAAAACAGTACTATTGGCTATTTCTTTTATGAGTATACTGCAATTTCTGTTAAAATAAGAATGTATGTGAAATACACAACCCAAATTTGAATTGTAAAGCCTTTGTACCACATATGGTCTACTAACTTGTTTCCAAACCTATGTTTATATTCCTGCAAAAGATACTGTTAGGCAAAAACTTGCATTGCTGTTTTAAAAGACCTGGCTTGGTTTTTTTGAATTATTCTTCTGAGTGTATTAGAAAAACCACAATAACCTTCACTGGCTTCATGGTTGTAAAATGACTGGATTTATATCACAGGATGCTCTGTTTTACTTTGGTAATAGCTTCAACGACTTCTGGAAAAATATCATCATGTTACAGTTGAATTGAAATATTTCTGGAGGCAGAACATAAGAACTGTGATATACTTCACTGATTTTTAAAAGGGAAAAAAAGTCTTTTAGTATACGGAATCCAAGTAATAAGGCTGCTTTGTTCTTCTTAGGCACACTGATGATAAGTATCACAGACTGAATGAAGCACATGATAAACACAAGAGTGATCTGAACACAAGCAATCTCTGATACTTCTGATAGTGTGCTATAACCTTATCTATATTTAGGGCCAAATTGAGCTATTAATATAGCACAGAAACATTTGTGCTATATTAATAGGTGTCTACCATATAAGCTTATATAAAGAGGCCATTTAAAATGAAACTAAGAATTCTGAAATCTAGAAACCATAGAAAGAAATCCTGGAAAAGTTTCTAGAGTTACCTATTTCATCCCCTTACACATTGCAGGGTCAAACTGTACCTTTGGCAGCCTGACTGGAACAGACAGTTAGGCTGGCTTTTTGGCTTTCGGGCAGCACTTTGGTAAAGGAGAAAGGATGGAGCCTGAGAAAGCTAAGAGTTAGAAAATACAGATTCCCACATTTCAGATAAACTTGGGGACATATGTAGAGAGAAATCCTTCTCCAAGTATCATTTCTCTCCCTCTCCCTTTCCTCTTCTCTCTCTTCCCTCTTTCACACACACACAAAAAAAGGTTATTCAATAAAACCTAAAATTTAACAAAAGAAAATGTTTTAATTTGAAAAATAGTCTTAACTAATGGAATATCCCAAATGAATTCTAATATTTTGTCTTTTTAAATGACTTCACATTGCTCATGTTCTTCTCATTGTTCTGTACCTTTTATTCTTGTGCCTCCTCATAAACCCTCATTCCACATCTTTGTCCCCATGTCCTGGCTTTGTGCTTTTCACATCCAGCTGGTGTCTGACATCACTGAGCATTGCTTTAGAGAGCCATTAAGAGCTTCATGTGCTCATTCCACTGCAAGATCTGGTCCATATGTGGCAGCCTTTACCAGGTGAAGACTGCGCCTTTACCACGTGTCTATCTGCTTGAGGCAGTTCAGTGAATCTGTCAGATGAGTGTTTTACCCACCAAAGCATCTGATCTTTCAGGTTAGCATCTTATGCTTTGATATTCAAGCAAACTCTGTATACGCAATAAAAGTGCTTCAACTTGCTTTGAAACAAAATCTTTTCTGAAGTGGAATTTGTCATGTAGGAAACAGGGCTTATCAACTTACAAAACTGTTGAGAAAAACATGAAGCATCCCCACAACTTGATCTTCCATTTAGTGCAAAATCAGCAGAGTTGAGTCTGTAATAATTTTTCCTTCTTTGTGTTACCTAGACCTGTGTTTCTGTTTTTCAGTGGATTCTCCTGAGATGTTGCTAAAATGGTTTACTCTGATTTTGGATTCTTTCAAAACTTTTTCATGAGTTTCTTAATTCATCTTAGCAACAGATTGGCTGGTCTTATTAACTTGCTGAGAAAAGATAATGAAGTATCTTTTGCTTTAGCAAGGCAATAGTAAAAGTGCAAAGAAAATGGAAGATGTTTCTGCAGCAGAAATTCTTTTAGTGTGAGGGACTGGTTCTGAAGTCTCTGTGATTAATAGACATAATTAGTTTACAAAGGCTGGGAAACAAGGTTATCCGATTTTGTGATTTACTCTACACCGTCGCTGGCCAAAATCAATAAGATAATGATCAACTTTTCCCTCAGTGAGGAGTTGGAGAAGAGGGACAGAGAAGAAGATATTTATAGATTTTTCCTTTCAGTCACCATCTATGGTGATAACTGAGAATTGTTAATGTTGGCCTTACATGCTATGGAGTGTCATATTTGCAGTACCTATGCCTCATTGATTATTGAAAAGTAGCTGCAAGTCCATCTTCCAAGGCATACTTTATCACCTGCAATAAGATCACTGTCAGCCTGGAGGGGCAGTTTTGTGATATGTACTGAAGATATTTAAGCACAAACAAGGACTATATGTCTCCTTCTTCAGGAGCCTTTGCAGAATACCAGTTTAGCTTTAAAATAACTGTTGAAATAGGAGTCTACACTGCCCATGACAGCATAGACCTCCTGCAACATCTACCCTGAGAGAAAGATACTGCTGAAGGAAGTCATATTAAAACGTAAAGCCAAGGATTATCATTCTAAGCACTTGGGGACAGGAGAAACAGATGTAGACTTAACATATGTACAGATGCAGACTTAACATATGTACAGTTCAGGCCAACATCTGAGACATTATTTTACTGTCTCAGGAAATGGAGACTAGAAGAGATCTTCTGGATCACTAAGATGAAAATTTCATGTCCTGGGAACTCTATCATATTTAATGGATGGAGTTGAACTGAGTGCAGTTTGATTTGTGTTTTTATTAAGTTTTATTTGCACTTGATTTGAGGGAAAAGGCAACAGTAATGGATCTTAAATTTTGGCCTATTTGAATCAGAACTAGCATTTGACATGGCTAGGTAGAAGACAAAAATTTTCCGTTAAAAAGGAGACACTAAAGTTTCACAAGGGAGCTTTCAAAGAAAATAAAACATCTACAAACTAGTGAGTGCCAAGATCCGAGGATCGTCTTTGGGCCAGTTAGTAAAAAGAAAGGGAAAAGATGTCAAATTTAACTCTCACACCAAATTTCAAGCAAATGATTTTCATGCTACATGGTATCTGTTACCTACCCCCACTTACACAGTGTACACCATGCTTTTCTGCTAAGTCATGAGAGATTCTTTTTTTTTTTTTTTTTGATACATACCTATTCAGCCTGTGAGCCTTGAATTTCTCTGGGATATTTCAATTGTTAAAATAATTTTTTTTCTGAACCATGTGATGGGTGTGTGAGACATTTGTCATGCATGTCTACCGTGCACAGCACTGTCACATAACCGTGCAAGCTCTAAACAAGCTCAGAGGGTACTGGAAGCCTTCTAGCTACTGAAGTCTGGCAGCTGATTCCCTGTGATTAGACAGCCAAGGTCGGCTCTAATACCTTATATAGAGACCTCTCATTTACTTACATTGCATCACTGTGTGCAGTGCTGGCTGGTGTGTTTTGAAAACCTTACCCAGAGTGAGACAAGTGTCAAAGATCCTTTGGAAAGGAGTCTTTGAATACCAAAGTCTTCAAGGACAGGACCTTAGTCAGCAGGGGTGAATGTGTCCACAATAAACTGCTTGCTCAAAGTAAGGCAAAGGTTAAGCATACATCGTAAAGAGCTGTATTGTCCACTAATAAAGCACTCCGTGCATGCAGCTGTCATGTGAAGCTTTTTTTAACAGTCTGAAGACTGCTTAAAGTATTTTGTAGAACAATTCTTGCAATGGTGAGAATTTTCCCCTGAATTATTCACTTGACAGCTGGAGATGCAGCTGTTAAAAACAGCTCTTTAGGAAGAAAAGAAATTAAAATGGTTAGGGAGAAAAAAAAACCCAAACCCAAGTAAATGGGGAAAATGAAACGAGTTAGAGTGGAAGAAGTGTGCACAGTGGAAATGTGCTAAGGAATGTGCCCAGGAAAAGGCTTTTTTTTTTTCCCCCAGCATTTTCTCCTAATTTTTTTCCTTCTGTAACTTGTACACATTCAGGGGAGGGAAAGCAAAAAGCAATTTATGCAGCTCGATATCAGATTGTGCTTTCCTGACGAGGTCCATCACCCTCAGAAGCTGTGAGTGTTTGGGAAGGTGGTGATGCTTGCAAATCAGCTAGCAACAGAAACAACACTGAGCAATCTGACTTCTTGTTAATCAGAAAGGAAAGAAAATACCAGACTCCATTTAGGATATTTTCATGGGTTTTAAAGTACTGCAGTACATTAGCAAAATTCCATCAGGTTATTATTTATATTTTGGATTATGCCACTTATTTATAGGCTGTATTATTGACACTATGGTAATATTTCAGAAATCAGTCAAGAATTGGCACACTGTTGTGTCAGGAACCGTACTGTTAAGTAACAAATTCTCTGTTCCAGAAAACTGGCTATGAAGCAGAATGTGGTAGGTGTATCGAACAGGCCAACAGATAAAAAAAGAGGACTGGGAAAAAAAAAACAATGACAAAAGACACTGAATTGATTAGTAAAGCAAAGCTCCAGCAAGACAGCCCAACAAAAGGATTGGCAAACCTTATACCATGATTCATATTCATAGGGAGCTGCAGCAAGCAAGTGAAGGGCATTACATGGGACACATGTTACATATTAAAATGTAGAACTTGGACCTCAGTATGAAAGTGAGATACACAAATTAAGTTTTTTGAGTAAAAACACCCACACATAGGTGTTTGTGAAGAATTGTGTTGAAAGCATATTGTTCCTGGGACAGGTATGGGAGACTAAGAAATCTTTAAATAGACCTGCAGCCGCCTTCTGATCCTGCTGAGTTCAGACACTTTAAAATGATACTTAAACTTCTAGACAAGTTTGGAGAGAGGGAGGTGATTATATCCCAGTCAACCAAAGCATTCTTGAGGTATTTTACTTGGAGTTTGACTTTAGTTCTCCACTTTATTACAAAAATGACTCCGCTATGTTAACAGAGGTACACTGGCACTATCTGGTACAACAAAAGGAGAGCTGAGCTCAACTATCTAACGGTAAAGGTTATATGCACTCTAGACTTGTCTGCATGGTACTGCTGGTACTGTTTATTTTGTCAGCATGTAGATGTGATGTATTTTCTGCAAAATAATACTCATTTGGAAACGGAACAGTTCTCACAAGTCCTTAATTATCTCCCCTAGATCTGTGGGCAACCTCACTACTTTTGTAGGGAACAGCACTGGCATATGTATGCATCAGCAGGTCACACAGGTGGTGAGCCTATGATTTAGCCAAAAAGCTGGCAGTTGAGCCATGGAAACCAACTAACCCCCCCTTGCACTTAATTTTAATGCCCTGGATAATTTCACTGGATATCAATATATTGCTCAGGGAAAAGGTGCCCATTGGCAGTCATCAGCTTTTTGCAGTAGATAAAAGAGCTCCATCTCACTCCAGGCTCACAATGATATTGCTCTCTGCCATCTGTCTTTCCATCAGCCTTTGCGGAAATACTTGTACAAAGAGACAACGCTGTTTCTTCAGCAAACTAATCACTTACAGTACATAGATTTAGTTGGGAAAACTGGATACCCAGGGTCCACTGATGAAACCTAGTCCTTTGATCCTATAGCTTTCATTGATTCCATAGTTTCCATTGCTAGAGCCAAGGAATCACACTGTGTTGAGAGACTGAGAAGACTGTCAGCAAGAGTTGGATGTTAGACTTCTACCTTCCCAAATAAGATGGAAAAACAAGGGCTTGCTCAATGTGAGGTTTCTCTTGCACTGAAGGTCCCACAGGAGAGAGTCAGCGAACTCTACTCTCTGCACTCCATTCACTGAGGCTTTCGGTAGGATTCAGCTTTTCCTCTCCAAGACTGTCTGTGTCTGAATTTTTATTGCATTTTCCTATTAAAGTGAAAGGTCTAATTGTTACTTGGAGGAATATTGAGTCATCATTATATGGCTCATTTAGTCAATATGCCTGCAATCTAAATCCACTGCCTCTACTTCTTTAATCCTTACTTGTTGCTGAAATTTAAACTTATCTTTTCTCAAACCAAACTGCTTGTTTCTTAAAACAGTTGACCCCTTGATTAATTTGCCTTCTTGATGTTCTCATGGCCACAAGATTCCACAGTATTTACTTATCCAGCTACTAGGTGGAAGGACCTGTGGTATTCCTTGAACATATGGTTCTGTTCCCACAGAGGTAATCATCCAAGCTCTCATTAGCTTTAATGATGTAGCATGGTATCCTGAAGATATACCTCAACTTTTCAGACCAGCAGAGAATGATCATCAACCCAAAATGTGGCACAGAACTACTTTGGGAAGAGAAGAAAATGAAGTAACTGTGCTTCAGGACTAAGGCTTCGCCAAGAGTGGGCTATGTTACATAGATTTTTAAAACCTAACATTGGAACTAGTCTTTTGTGAAGGCAGCTTGGGATTCAGTATAGAACTTCCCTAAAGAGGAACAAAAGCAGTTGTCTTTAAAAGATTTTTCTGTCTCTTTTTAAAAAATCCTTATTTCCTGTGAGTTAAATTATTCTTTACTAAGGTTTCAGCAAGGGCTTTAAGAGAATAAAATCCATTTTCATGAAGTCCAGCTATCTTCAAAAAAGAATCACAGCCTAATTCTAAAGGTGAATGAGTAGAGGGAAATTTGTAAAATATCCGATTGACTAGGAATAATAGCTTCTACTTCTGGCAAATATTTAGCTGAGAGACTCCTATTCTGACCTCTGAAATTGGAGGATCCCTTCCAGCTTCCTGAAGTTTTAGTTTCATTACAAAGCATTTTACAAGAAATAGAGACAAATAGAAGCAGTGCCTTGGGAAATACATGGAGATCATAGTTTGCTATCCAGTGACATCAGTGATGGTCAGTGCAATGCTAAAATCAAACCCTGACCAAAAGCTCAGAGAAGGAGCAGATGGGGGCCATGCTGGAAAACCAGGAGAGGATTCTGGGAAACAAAACTATGGCAGTGCCTATCATCTCACACTCTACCCCTGTTCAAAGGAGGTATAGGGTGAATCTATCCCAGATGTAGACCACACTAAGTAGTCTACCAGAAAGCTGACGAAGGGTGTCTGTCAGGCAGAGGGACAAACAGTTCCCACATGTTCCTTACCTTCTTCCTCAGCTTATCTCAGGCCAGCTCCTGATTTTGAACAGATTAGCACCCAAGCCTCTTTTTTTCTGTCTGGCACTTTGATGCTTGTTAAGACCGTTCCCTCTGTCTCACTTGTAGTTGGGCCAGCTGTAGTCTGTGACCTTCTGGTTCTGCACAGGTTGCTGCATTTGGAAACCGCTCATGCTTTGGCATCAGTTCATCTTGCTCCCTTCTGGTTTGTTCAGAGGCCGCGGAGTCTGGCAAATCTCCTTTGTAACTCACACCTCCAACTGCAGCAACTGTAACAGATGCAAACTTTACTTTCTCTGCCACTCTCAACTGCTGAATTGAGTTTAATCAGGGTTCTGCAGAAGTTGGAAGAAATCTTTTTTTCTTGTGTTTTGTGTGCATCTTATCTGCTGCTTAGACTCACAAGGCAGCAGGTATCAGCCACAGAAAGGAAAAAGGCATAGTTTGTCCCTTTGAGTTCAGAGAATCAGGGCTCTGAATTAAAATTTGCTTCAAGGTGTAGATGAACGCATGTCCCAACCTTTGGATCAGCGTAATCAACCTGGAACTGTTTTGCTTGTTTGACCAGATATTTTAATTAAGTTCCTCTTTACTGCAACATTCTTAATAATGGGGAAGGGTAGAATACTTTTGCTTTCTATTTTTATTTTTGATTGCCTAGAAATTGTATGATTATCCTTACATTTGAATTTCATGTGCTATGTATGCCAGGCATATCATTGTATTCTCTGAGATCAGATGATGTGATGGATAGTCACCGCAAATCAGGATCTGTTGATGTTTTTCTCAAAGCGAAAATGTTAAATCTAATATCCTGGATCAGTTTCAACTCAGATAGCTGATCTTTATCCAGTAAAATTCTCCCATTCACTGAAGATGGTCGTAATACTATCTTTCTCTTGTAATCCATGGTTACATTGTCTGTTGTTAAAAGAGTGGCCTCTGCTCCAGCTCAGATATGCCTATGTTTCAGTAACAGATAAAACAGTTCTCAGGTAAAGTCTGTAAATCTGATTGCACTTATCTTGCAAGTAAATAAATATGAGGTGCTGTTATCCTTCACCCTTGTCTGAACCTTCATGGCAGCAGGAGTGCAGGCAGCGATTGAAGGGCTCGGCAGGTGCTGCTGCAGAACATCTGGTGAGCTGTGTTGAGACAGGCTTCCAAGTGGTGCTTTCTGGTGGAACTGTTAGAGCTACTGTTAGAGATTATTTTTATATGCATAAATAATGAAGAGAAATTAAATGTGTGCACAAAGACAAATACAATAAGCATGTCTGCTGAATCTATCTTAAAATCTGTTTCTAGGGCCACTCTCTCCTTTTCACAACACATCTTGCAAACTAAATTACTTACAGTTCTGGGTGCCCAAGCTGACCAAAGGGGAAGATGGGTATTGATAAATCATCTCTGAAATGGAGGGAAAGCTAGAAGTAGGAAATTTCAGAAACAAGACAAGAAAAAGAAAAGAAAGAAAAGAGAATAAAAATAGGAAGCAAATTGTGTTGGTCTCTATCTCAAAAATATAAATGCAAGCACTGATTCTGTTACTTTTAATTGTGGTGTTTACAGTCGGACTAGTCTCCTTGTAGGAACACAATTTCAAACCCAAAAATGGTATTAGCAAATGGTTGACACCCTGATATGAAAGGCTTTGTATAGAAGAATCTCATCCAAATCTAATCACGTACCTGAACCATGTAAATGATCACCCTGAAGAAAGCTTTGTGCCTGAAAATTTTCCTGACTCTTTTTTCCATCTTCCCCCCAATTTATTGGATGGATTAACAAGAGGTATTGCCTTTGCCTACAGATTTTGCCTCATTCACATTGCTCATAACTGGTCAGGTAATTAATGTGAATGTTGGTCAGTGCTGTGAAAGCCCTGAGCTCTGCTCCATTTTCTAAGCAGTCGCATGACAGTTGCAGTTGCAGTGAATGACACAACTGACACCACACTGCTCGGTGGCAAGTACTGAAGATAGTTTCCAAACTGGTGTAAGTCAGCACAGTGCAAGTAAAATCAGCAGAACTGTATTGATTTGCACTGGCTACTATTTTAAATAGTCTGTGAAGTTGTTCAAGAGGAAAGGGATTGGGAAAAAAAAAATTAAATGTTAAGTTGTCAAGTAGTAGCATCGTTTTCCCAAGCCTTAAAACTCCCAGTAGAAAAGCTGCATGAGACACTTAAGACTAAACAAAAGTACTGGAAAGCTTTTTGTGTGGAAGATGCTATGACTGTTAGAATAACTTAATTAACTGTTTAGAGCCATTAAAAAGTCTACGCAAGAGTGTAATGAAAACTGCTCCATGAGACGTTTTGGAGTTGGTTCAGAATTCCAAAAATCTAATATGGCTCCTGTCTGTACTGCAAAATGCAATTTATTTAAGCAATTAGTGGTAAGGGATACTACAAATTAGATCAATATGACAGCAACAGAAAGTTAATGCTTCTCCTCCACTGCCTCTTCCCACTTGTGTTTTCAGAATAGACTTTGAAAGAAGGCATACTTGCAATAAAAAGGTTATAACAACTCACTAGGATGAATTCAGTTACTGCACCACAAAGTTGTTTGTGTTCAGTGTTTCTGGATTGCCATAATGAACAAAACAACTTTCAAGATTTTTTTGAGTCCCATGTCCTGTTGAGTTTAACTCTATTATAGGGTTTTTTTAAAAAATAGGAACTGACAGCTAACACTGTTAGGAAAATACAACTTTTATAACAGAAAAAATAGAACCAGAAATAAAATCTGTACAAGCTGTCTTTCATTTTACAATGGTATTTGAACCCTTATCTATATTTAGGGTACCTACAAACCCTTGCTAAACCTCTCTCTGCTATTTTTTAATCTGAATACATTCTTGAGATTTTTAGATATGCACATGCCTCTTGAGCTACCTAATACTGTAGTTTCATAAGCAGGTTAAGCTGATAAACCCTGATATTGATCCCACCTTTTACTTGAATCTGATACTCAGCCTTACTTCTGTACTATTCCCCCTGCTCGCTTGAGATCCTGTTTTGGCATCAGCATTTGTGGCCATGCAGTGAACTAGAGAAAGTTATGATTAACTCTTTTTCCTGAGGAACATTTCCTCGGTCCAGCTCACTCACTGCCATAAAAACTGCTGTGCTGGCACAAGGGAGGGAGGAGATATGGGAAATGAACAATTGGAAAAAGGCAGCCAAGAAGACCCTCTGCTTGCAGCAGCAGTGTTGGCTTATATCAGCTCAAGCTGCTCTTGGAACTACAGTCTGAAATAATTTCAGAAAGTCACATGAAGTGTAGTTATAAGGAACAGCCTAATGCATCATTGACACTACTGGAGAGACATCTTATTCCACCCTGCTATTTCACCCTTCTCCTCTTTCCAGGCACACCCATGCCTTTCTTGAGCTGGCTTTGGTGCTTGCCAGACTCAACAGTGAATTGATTCAATTCCTAAACCAGCAGTCACCTGCTAGAAAGTAAATGGGTTTCTGCAGGTTACAGATTTGAATTGGCTCAGAAAATGGTTTGACAAGCACCAGCACTGGTATAAAGAAGGGGGGAGGATCGTGCAGTCACGAGAAGGAACAAGCCCTCCCCTTTTGACAGTCGTGAGCTGATACATTGGCTCAAAAATAATGGGCACAAATAAACTATTATATTAAACATTCCCAGTAACATTCCCAGACAATTAGGCCAACTGGCACACAATGGCCCATTGACCATGCTAACAAACTCTCATAAACTCCAAAACAGGCTGGCTGTGTGCAAACTGCCTATTGGGAAACGTCCCTGGAATGAGCTGTCATTGGGAGAGAGTTAGTTATTACCTGCCAAAATTGTAACAGGCAATGTTTTAATAGTTTTCTAGTATGGATGGTCTTGTTCCAGTGCCTGGGAATATTCCCAGATGTTTTACATGTAGCCAGCATGTCTAACGCTGTAGGAACCCAGATCCTTAATTACTAGAGGTTTGCCCAATGTTATAGATTTGCCCAAAACTCAATCTTGGTTTTCAGTTTACTCTCTTGGGATTCTGGACTACTTCGGAATTGAACCCGTGCATAAGAGTAACACTTTAAGCACTGGTATCCTGATAATCTTGGTGGCTCTTATTCTGGTTTTCTTATGGATTTTGCTTATATTAGGTATTCACATGCTTAAGCTTGTCTGTCTAGCTGCAGAAAAATATTCTGCATGCTGAGAGAAACCTCCCTCTGACCAGTTGAGTGTCCATATTCTCTTTTGAGTTCTTTTTCTACGTAGTCTAGGCAATTGTCTGGTTTCTAAGCATCCTTTTCCTTAAGTGGTTAAATATTCTAATAGTTTAAATGTGGAGCTGGAGTGTGCCAGTAGGTAAAAACATCAGCTACCACATATGATTCCAGGAGTCTTCTGCTTTTTGAAGCATCATTGATCTACATATAACTTAGCTACATGTTAGTGAACTAAGCATGCATTAAGCCATTTTCTTATTGATGTTCCTTAATGATGTAGCTACTGAGTCCCTATCCTACTGCAGCAGGAAGCCGCACTGTAGGCAGATTACCTTCAAAAGATAGTGATCTTCCATGTGTCTTTGCAATTCATACCCCCACTCCACTTTCAAGACCCCAGATCTGAACAGTTTCAGGTGTAGATGTTTTACGTATCTTCAAATGAAAGAGAAATTGTTTGTTTAGAAATTTGGTTTATCAATATGAGAAGGAAAGGCGGCCCTTTTCTTTAAGATGTCTTTCTTTACCTGATATCTTTGTTTATCTAAATAAATAAATATTGAAAAGCAGCAAAGATACATTCTAGCAGGCCATGACTAAACACCTTTTCTTCATCTTTTCCCTATTTTCCCTTTGTTAGATGCAAGTTTGCATGGGATTTCAACTGTCCTAAACTGGTGTAAATAGGGCAACATGGTAAATTCTGCTGATTTGTGTGCAAAACACACACAACTTGTATGCTGATAAGCGGTGGAAAGGTCAGCCCTGAAAAAACAGGGAACAAGGAAATAACAAGGGAGATGGTGTTATTCACTGAATGTGTCTGTATCTGCTGTGTCCACCTTGTGTGACAAGGACAAAGGATAACTGTTTATTACTGTTTCCCCTGACTAGGAAATCGCAGAGTTGCCAGCTCTTACCATTTCAGCACCAGTCTGGCGCAGGAGTATTGCCAGGAGCAGAAAGGAAAGTATGAGGGGTCAGCATGTGCGCAGTCTCGATGCCACTGGGGAATCAAATTTGTGTCTGCGCAGTCTAGAAAAGCCTACTGCAACTTGGATGCAGTTTCAGGGGCTCAGAACACCATTGCATGTCATCAGTCCAGCCTGAGGATGCCTCCTCCTACTCCTCCCTGTCACAGCTTTGAGGGTTTCAGACTTTTTTTTTTTCTATGAAGATCTGTTGTAAGGAGCAGGAATTGAGACTGGTCATTCTTTCAATTTCTGTGACTGACATGGCTGTCAAAATCCCTTATGAACTGTGACCTACTTTGACTGAGACTGTTGCTGTGTATTTTCAGGGTCTAATGAGGAAGTGTTATGTTGTACTGCTAAAGATAGGAGCAATCTCACATTTAACCATGGGTTAAACTCGATGACAGTATGTGACAGCTGAAACCGTGATATTGGTTTTGCTGCAATGAGTGATTTTATTATTTTGCTTTTCAGATCTCTAAAGAAAAAAATATTAAAGGAGATATGCACTTCTGATAATTTAAACGACGCTACACCCCCCCTGCCCTCCTGGTGTTCCAATGACTTTTCATTGACAATCTAGACTAGTAAAGCAAATTCAGTCACCTCTGTTTCTTTATCTTGGTAAAAAAACTTACTTCCTAAATGAGACAAACCCAAGATAGGTTACAAACTGAAATATTCAGATTCCACAACACCAAGAGTGCATTTAATTTTATTTCTGTTGTAGCTTGAAATGAATTAGTCATAATTTTCATTTGCCTCACGGCTGTAGCTAAGACATGCTGATGTTAACAGCCATCCCTTCTTCACCCTCAAAAGACAGGTCACGAGGATATAATGCCACCATTTCATTTTTCACTGAACACTTGTGTTCTTTGTGACAGCTTCATTTCCCTTTTTAAACATCCTTTTTGCTGAATTCCATGCTCTGTTATAAATCATTACTCTTGTATCTTGTGTAATACTGTGCTTTACTGAAATAGGGCCATTGGTATGATCTGGTTGGTAACAACTGTAACTTCTTGCTCTGATTGATGGTAATCCTGAATAATGGTCAGCACCAACATGCCATCATAAAAATATTTGGTGAAAGAGAGCTATTTATACATTTCATGGTGTTGCAGAGACATGGGGCATGCAGAGCAGAAATAATATTTTGCATGCTCCAAATGTAAGGCCATTTGACAGCCATAGGAAAACAGAGGATTGACAAGCCTCCAGACTGCACATACCACTCTTTTGTGGGGATATTTAGAAGAATTGAAAGTGCAATGCAGGCAGTTAGTCAGCAGAATCAATGTAATGCGGTCACAAAATCTTCTGCATAGTACAAGCAGCTGTCTGAGATGGAAAGGATTTCAGGAAATGTAGTGGGCCAGACAAGGTCTCTACCCCTCAGTCTGCTGCTTGGTTCCTGCAGTAGGTACAATAATATATCTATTAGATCAAAAATGTAATCAGGCAGCTGTAAGAGGAGCTACAGGCTGTGTTATCCATCCAGAAAGCCTACAACAGTCATTCCTCAGCCAGAATGCCAGACTTGTCTCCAGGAATGGATGAATTTAGATAATTATCTTTTAGGTGATATGCAAAACTGGTTTTGGCTCTGATTTTCTAAGATCATTTGACCTCATGCACCAGGCTAAATTCTTACTACGATTGCCACAACCCTGTCTTTCACATTCCCTGTGCATCTGATGAAAGTAATGTTATTTTATGTTTTATTTCTATTTTTTCTTTCACTTTCCCTGAATTTTTGTGTGGTGCTCCAGGGAGCTGACAGAGAGCTGCTGTGTTGCAGTGTCAAAATGGCTGGATTCCAAGCTTGGGAGAAGTAATTTACATGAACTGATCCATCAGTTACTCACAGTGCTCTCTTTTGGTTCATTTGGTTGTTTAATAGGAATGGAACCCTTATATAGGTATTAAAATATGATTGGTATAATATACTTGTGTAGAAAATGCCATTACAGGTCATTATTTAAAAGCTATTCTCCACATTCATCTTGAAACCTTTTATGCTGGTTAAACCACAGAAGTAGTATTAAAAAAAAAAAACCCTAAAATAACCCTGCTGTGACTTTTTCATACTCTGTGGGCTGGATTATACAATCCCCACTTTCACCTACTGTCTTGCAGGTTCTCAGATGATAGTTCACACAGTGGCTCTACCTTTTCCTTTAGGTGACAAGGGGCAGGGGACTCTCAGCCTTCTGTGGATTAGCCCATATGACTCTTTCTGCAGTGTATTCTACTTCCAGATGACCCTTGCCACCACTAGCAGAGTTCTTCACACACCCTTCAAAAATATATTTGAAGTAGATTAAAAGCACAGTGTTGAGAAGTTCTATACATATGAAGCTAACTGTGGCCAGAATAGAAACTCTTGGATACTCTGGAGAAGGATTTTGAAATACTTTTAATGTGTCCATAATTTGAATGAGCAGCTCCTAGAAGTTCTCTGCATTTTCTGGAAATGACTGTCTACCCTGGCAAGGCTTCACCTGCATTTGCGTTGTCAAATGCTCTTAGTCATGCTAGGCTTTACTTGCCTGACTGAGTGGTACTGAACAAGTTGTTCTCCTCCTCTGAACCTTCTCTTCTCCTGACTGAACAGTCCCAGCTGTCTCAGCCTCTCCTCACAGGAGAGATGCTGCAGTCCCTTCATCATCTTTGTGGTCCTTTGTTGGTGTGTCTCCAGCGTGTATGTCCATGTCTCCCTTGTACTGGGGAGCCCAGAACTAGACACAGTACTCCAGATGTGGCCTCACCAGTCCTAAGCAGAAGGGAAGAAAGATCAGCTCCATTGAGCTGCAAGGCAACACTCCTAATGCAGCCCAGGATATCATTATCCTTCTTGGCAGAAAGGTACATTGCTGGCTCATGTTCAACTTGGTGTCCAAGACAACCCCCAGGTCCTGATCTGCAAAGCGTATTAATTAATTACTAAGTGATATGACCTTATGAAACATTCTGCAGAAATGGGTGTCTGTGTCAATAAATATATGTAGGCAGAAACTCAGAAAATAAATTGCTGACTACATGAAAACACCGGTGAAGGGAGTGAGTGAGCTTCACCAGTTAGGTTAGCTTTGAGTGAGCTCCCCTCCTAGCCTTCATGTGATAAGACTTTCTGCATTGCGAAATGTGGTCTGAGGTATGCAGCTGTGGAAGGAGACTTCACTTCCTCACAATAATGCAGTCGTGTCCCTGAGAATAGGCTTATTGTTTGCACTGAATGCAACAGATCTCGCTTGAGACACTAAAGCTGCCCTGTCCTCAGTTTGCTGCCCTTTCAGCTCAGCTGATGTCAGTGTTTGCAAAGTGTGCTATACAGTGGTTAAGTGAAATGCTCCTAATCATAAATGCCTCCTGACCCTTTTACGTTGTTTTATTTCTAAATAACAAAAGAATAAAGAAGTTTTTGATGATAGTACCCCTGTTCTGAGGAAATGTACTTTGTGTAAGGGCCCTAGCTTATGGTCATTTAGCTTATGCCAAAAATATGGAGCTGCTTGGAAAGCAGGACCAAGATTTTGGTGGTAACACTGTTCTGTGCTGGGAAGGTGGAGGCACAGAGCAGCAGGTGACACGTTGATGTGAAGCACTGCTTGGGCTACTGCCTTCTGCATTAGCTGTACCTTCAGAATGGTGTCTGCTTTCCCAACTATGAGGACTTGCCAACTTCAATGAACTTAGTCTGGTAACCTCTGACTTTGTGGCTGTCTTCCATAAATCAGTATTTTCAATAGACTCTGGCCAATATACTGTTAACCAGTGGTTTCTGTAGTCCTGCAGTTCTCTGATGACTCAAATCCCCAGGATATCCAATGTAATCACAGCCTTTGGAGCAGGACTCTGGGATGTGCCTACATGGCAGCAGAGAGACAGAAAGCCTCTGTAATGAACAGTAAGGTGTTTTCTTCACTACTGTCTCTAGCCCCTGACAAAACCATTTGGTATTCTCTGGCTTTCACAAAATCAGGCTAAGTATTTACACAGGCTATGATACCGAGATTCCCACAGTTCCTCTCTTGAACTACACAGTCAAAGAAGGAAACAATTGATGTTGAAAACTTTAGCCAACATGTCAGCCTGCAATGCTTGCCTCCCTACTCTTTTATTCCACCGTTGATTATTTTCTTTCTGTTTGCTTTCCCAGAGCTAGGTGCAGACCACAGTAACAAACACAACCTAAGGTATAATTTGAATAATTTGCATGTTCCTTTTAAGTATTCTGACAAATCATCATGCAAGCAGGGATGTATAGGAAATAGTTCTTTTTTCCTGGTGAAAAAAACTGAAGGTAAACCATGAAAAGAAAATTATGAGCTTATGAACATGAATATTAGCCCTTGACCTGTTCTTAGGACTGATGTCATTATAACAAGGGAACAGAAATAGACAGGAATCTGTAGGCTCAGTTGAAACCAGTCAACACTTCTGGAGCTTTGTAAACTTGAATGCTTGTTAATAAGCTGAAGGCCAATAAATAGTCCTGAAATCTGCAATGAATAATCCAACACAATAGATACATATGAAAAGAAAAGCCATCAAGTTTTCCTGGGAAAATTGGGGTAGAAAAAGATCCAAGTTCATCAAATAAATTGCCATTAAGAATCGCCTTCTCATTTCACTTTCTTCAGCATAATTGTCTCTTATAGCCCTTCTCATCTATAAGTGTTCCTCATGCATTCTTCCAGAAAGTCCTTCATCAGTGAGAAATGCAGCAAAACTTCCATGTTGGCACTGCAAGTAATATTTGTAAGAAAAGAAGTAAAAAAATATCTCGTCCAGTTGAAACAATCTGGGGGAATATAGGTAGATAGACTGTAGTTTCATAGTCTGGAAAGTCTCCAGGATGATGGTGCTTTCACATCTCTTATGGCAACGTGACAAATGCAGGTGACCAGGAGCAGGGAAGAGACAAAGCAAAGAAAGACATAGGATATTTTAGCCTCATATGATACACAGTAAAACAGTTTCGCCTTGGCATGATCCCACTAGTTTGCTCTGCTTTATTTCAGCTGTAGTGAATTAGAACATTGAGATGAATACTATTGTTTAACCTATGTGTATCTCAACCAGCTGAGAGAGGCTGTGAGGAGTTAAATAGGCAGAGAAAATGTCTCTGTGTTGGGCAGAGCCTTCTGGCCTATCTGAAATCACAACCAGCTTGCTATGTTGCTGATCTGGGCAGTCTGTTCTGCAGGCAATACTGAGAAAGGAGAGAAGGATGCTGATTAAACAGCAAAGTGCAGGGCAAGCAGTGGTCTTGACCACCTGGCTGTAGAAGGCATCTCAGACATACTGTGCTGCTTGTGTAATCAGCCAGAGACCTCGTTAGAAGAACTTAATGGGCCTGAGATTGCAGGAATTGCTTTTCATTCTACTACTTTGCTGATGTGATGTATAGGAATTATGTTAATATTGTATTGACATGAATAGGATCTCAGCCTAACCAAGAGAATAGGCAACTTGACTCCTTATTGTTTTCCTGTAGCACTGCACCATACTGAAATTTTTGGAGTGCATCTGCCAAACCACTTATTTTGTGTAGGGGAAGAGAGTTTGTTGACATGCTGTATGCAGTTTGGAGTTTAAATTTAATAGAGAGGGAGATGGAAGATTTACTAGCTATAAATGGGTCTCAGAGAAGACTGAAGCAACTCAGGAGGAGCAGGTATTGATGACTTCATAGTGTAGTTTCAGAGCCATCAACACACAATACTGAATATTCTCTGATGTATGCATATGAATAGGAAGAATGATCCTCTGTGTAAGACATTACTTGAACCGTCTACACAGCTCTTTAGAATTGATGTTGGATTTCTCAGCCAGAAAACAAAGAGGCAAAGTTTCTAGTAAATCTGCAAATTTTTCTGTCATCTAGTCCACAAGAGTGATACACCTCTCACCTTTTGTTTATGAATAGACTTCTCTATATAAGCTAATTGCCTTAGGCTCTCTTTTCAGACTGGAATGAAATAGGCACTGCTAGGATTCGAGTAATTTCATCTAAAGTTGGTCAAATAATAAAAGATATGATAGTTCATTGTTCCTTTACAGTTCTATCTGGTTGGCTTCTGACATATGAAGTAAGGGGATAATTTCTCTCTTCTTGGTTGTGAGAGTTGACTCTTCTACTATGTTCCGTAATTCCATCCATCCAGAGTAGCTGTTCTGCTGTTTATAATATTTTCATGGAAGTTTCAACAGTCTACAAAGCCTACTTCCTGAGCTTTTCCTAATATTATCATATCTGCAACTTATGAAATTCGGACTCTTGCTAACAGCAAGCCATTTATGGAAATCACATACAAGACGACACTGGTTTTCTAAATTATGGACTTATTTAGCATGTATTTTTCTATGTAACTTTCCTCTCTCTGGTATCCAGATTTAGAGACTTACGTTGTCATAGGTCTTATTGGTCTTGGGTTTTATAGTCACAGATAGATAATTCTTTCTATGGATTGTCTGCAGTGTGAATCCTTGAACTATCTCCTACAACGATAAGAAAAGTAAAGTGATGAAGAATTGTCTCAGTGTTTCTTGTGTATTTTGTGATCGTTTCAGTAATAATCATGATTATTCTTTTAAATGGCAGGGTATACGAAATATGAGTAGGATATCATGAGTAAATTAGATAAAAATAATAGAAATGTTAAAGAAGGGAATATGCACCTCATATCACTTGCCAGGCATGATATTATGTGGGTGTGTATTTGCGTATGTATTTATGTATAAACACAACATAATACTACTGTTATTTCTTCTTCTTTGTTACCAATGAGATACTGTCCTGGAGGTGTTGATTAGTGAAAACTGAATTTAGATGTGAAGTTGAAATCTTTATCAAATTTAGGTGGAGTAGTTACCACTGTGATGGGTTCTAAACAGAATTTCTAGCAAAAATGGTAGAGCTTATGATCCCTATCCTCTCCCCAGGATGGGAATAAAGCTGCTGTGATTTGTTGGCATACCTACATGCTACACATGGAATTTTGTGGAGTGATCCATTTTAAATAGGCTGCAACGTCCACATCCTTTTCAACAAAAAATAATTCTGATACCAAAAGGCAGCCATGTTAGTGGAGCCTCCTTTGTGTCTGAACGAGACAAAATTAGGCTGCCAGGAAATCTAGGTAACACTAGGACAGTTTCATTTTTATGTATTTGTTTTCAGATCCCGGACTTGTGCAGATGTTACTCAATATTGTTTTCTTCTGTAGGGGCATCCTTTAAACATATAGGCATACAGTTTTCCTGCCCAGCTGCTGAGAATTCTGTAACATTATGTATGAAAAGGAGAGAAAGAAAAATACAAAATGTCTTAGTTGTGTTTCTACCTGATCCCCTTGTTCCCATTTTAATGGTTTCAATTTATTTGCAAAGTCACATGCACCAGCACAGCCTTTTAGTCTTCTCAAGAAGAGCTGTCACTAATATCCACTTTTCTTATGGAGGGAGTTGTTGCTTTGTTATAGCTTATTCTCTTTTTAGTGCCAGAGATAACATTTATCAGCAATTTCATTCATAATAAGTTTCCTTAGCGGCTCTTGCCTGCAGTTCTCACGCCTGTCTTTTTGTCACAAGACCTACTGATTGGCACATTCCTATACAGATTTATTGATGATACTATCAATCTTACTCAGGCAGGATGACAGCTCAGAATTAGGCTCCCTTTCTTGGCAGATTCTGCAGCTAGCCTTCAGCAAAGTGATACCTCCAGAAATTTGTCAAATACCCAGCGATCTGGATCCCAAGAGAAAGCTTTCTGGTTCTAGACCTGAAAGTCTTAAACATCAAGTTATTAAAAAAACCCATAGTGTGTGGATAATATGTCGGGAAGCCTTTTTTCCAGCAAGGGAACAGCTATTTAAAGCTAAACATAGTTGTTAAACTGAACTGCACTGTCTCCTTTTAACAGAAGTGTTAGTTGGCATTAGGTTTTTCTTTCATTAATTATTAATAGTACTGATTACCCATATGTCCAAGAGTTAGAAACAATCATTTAGGTCACAAGATATGTCTACCTGCCAATAATAAAGACAGAAAAAACAAATAATACCTTTCAGTATTATTGAATTTTTAGGGTCCTGATTACACTAGGCAATTAGTAAGCTTCAAACCACAACTTTCTCAATTGATTCTGAAAGAGGCCTTTAACAGCATTTTCAAAAAGATACTTTTGAGGTTGTAAGTCACTTTCTATAGGTACATATTGTTTGTCTAATTCTTTCTTCCTTGTCCTATTGCTACACTTGAAAGCTTGACTGCAGCAGAGGAATTAATTACCACTAATCCATAAAAGATATCTATATTAGCATATAACTATACTGCATGTAATATAAAAGCATATGGTATATTGGCATATACCGCAGTAAAATGTACAAATGGATGCTATGGATTTACATAGGGTCTGGAGAATATGTCTTATGAGGAGCGACTGAGGGAACTGGGCTTGTTTAGCCTTGAGAAGAGGAGGCTGAGAGGAGACCTGATCACTGCCTACAACTCCCTGAAAGGAGGTTGTGGAGAAGAGGGTGTTGGTCTCTTCTCCCTAATGACAGATGATCGGACGAGGGGAAATGGTCTCAAGCTGCGCCAGGGGAGGTTTAGATTGGACGTAAGGAAGAAGTTCTTCACCGAAAGGGTTATCACGCACTGGAACAGGCTGCCCAGGGAGGTGGTGGAGTCACCATCCCTGGATGTGTTTAACAGACGGGTGGATGAGGTGCTGAAAGATATGGTTTAGTGGCGGACAGATACGGTTGGACTGGATGATCTCTAAGGTCTTTTCCAACCCAGTGATTCTATGATTCTATAAAGATATCACCTAATAGAATTGTGATTGAATTTATAACACTGTATAATAGATGAAAAGGACTGCTTTCAGCAATCTCAATCTATAAATGATAAGCCAACTGACATAGTCCAGACAGCAATGGGGCAGAGGAATAGGAACAAGAAAGGCTTGGTTTTGTGTAGACTAGAGGAAAAAAAGACCAGGAGAAAATATGGTAAAAGTCTATCAAGCTTCGTGTATTTGAAAATACATTTTCTTCAAGTATCTAGCAAGATGTTACAAAGAAGAACCTATCATGTCTACTATGGAAGTGAGGATTAAATATTTGTTTAGGTAAAACTTTTCTAACTGCCAGAGTAGTTATGAAGCAGAATGGATTCCTTAAGGAGATTGTGGAAATAAATGTTGAATATTGTTCTGAATAGGTTAAACTTGTGTTGAGAATGGTTTGGGGACAGCTGATACTTCCTTAGGCCAGAGGCAAACTATCCTCCCTGTTCCCCTTCCTCCCCATGCATCCTGTTTCATTTGGAATCGTATTCTGATTTCTTTGATAGACTGATTTAAACAAGAATGACCTATACTCATGAACATACAGGCTTGACAGGTTGATAAGTGAGATGTTTCAATTTTGTTTGGACCTATTAAAATAAATTGATCACTACAAATCTTAGTGTGGATGCATCACAGTAGAATCATAGAATGAGTTGCGGTGGAAGGAACATTTGAAAGTCATCTAGTTCCAAACCCCTGCAATAAGCAGGGACATCTTCAACTACATCAGGTTGTTCAAAGCCCCATCCAACCTGACCTTGAAAGTTTCCAGGAATAGGGTATCTACCGCAGTTCTGGGCAACCTGTTCCAGTGTTTCACCACCTTTATAAAAAATTTCTTCTTTATATCTTGTCTAAATCTGCCCTCTTTCAGTTTAAAACCATTACCCCTTGTCCTATTGCATCAGACCCTGCTACAAAGACTGTCCCCATCTTTCTTATAAGCTCCCTTTAGGTATTGAAAGGCTGCAATAAGGTTTCCCCAGAGCCTTGTCTTCTCCAGGCTAAACAACCTGTGGTTTCTTATGCTGCTGCAATATACTCTAATTATCATGGGTAAAGTGTTGTGGTGGACTATGCTTGCATGATTACAGCCCTATCCACACTGGGAGCAAGGATATTGCGTTCTACCTGCCAAGTGTAGTTAAAATAATGTATCATTTGTGTGCATAGATCTAGTGGTTTTAGTTGGGATAGAGTTAATTTTCCTCACAGTAGCTAGTATGAGGCCATGTTTTGGATTTTTGCTGAGAAGAATATTGATAACATGCTATTGTTTTTGGTTGTTGCTAGGGAGTATTTACATCAAGTCAAGGAATTTTTCAATTTCTGATACTGCAGCTGCATTCCCAGCTTCTTCTCTACAAGAAGCTGAGAGGGGAGACAGCCCGGACAGCTGACCCAAACTGACCCAAGGGTCATTTCATGACACCAAATGTTACCCTCAGTATAAAAATTGGTGAAGTTGGCCAGGTGGGAAATCACTGCTCAGGGACTGGCTAAGCATCAGTCAGCTGGTGCTGAGCAGTTTTATAACTTTGTCTTCCTTCCCTTTTTTCTTTTTTTTTTAATTACATATTATTAATGATATTATTAGTAGTAGTTGTATTAGTAGTATAATTATTTTATTTCACTCTCAATTATTAAACTCTTCTTGTCTCAACCCACAAGTTCTCTTATCTCTTTCCTCTGATTCTCTCCCACATCTTATTGTGGGAGTGGAAGAAGGCGAGTGAACGGCTGTGAGGTACTTGACTGCTTACTGGGTCTAAACCACGACAATAAACTCAGATTACTTTTGTACTTCCTGTGTTATGTAGGGGGCCTATAGTAAAAGTTGGCCCAAGGAAAGATTATGTTTTCCCAATTCAGGACACAGCTGAGAAGAAACATGGTGCCTATCACAGTGAGGATAAAATACAAATTCAAACTTTGAAGCAACTCATAGAATAGTTGGTAGGGGTTATATTTTAGCTTAGCAGTGAACATAGAAACTATTTGTTGTACAGTTTTTAATAACAACAGTTGTACAAAAAACATTCTTCTCTTCATAGATTCTTTTGTAAAGAATCTAGAAAAACATTCTTAAAATGGTAAATAAAGGACTGAGAATAAATTGTTCAAGCAGACCTAACCTTAACTGTGGAAAAAAACTAGCTCTATTTAAGAACAAAGACAAAATTCTTGGAAGGAGAAGGGAAATAATACAGCTGCAAAAGAATTCAGGGTAAATTTTGTCTTGAGAACAGTGTCATTAGCAGATGATTTTTAAAACAAATTTTTATTGGCAACTGCATTTGGTTCCAAATGGAAGCTTATATGGAATTACTAGAAGGAAGTATCTGGCTTGGCTATATCTGAATTCTCACATGCTTAAACTATAAATGGCAACCCAAAAGTCGGATTCTTCTGCCTTAACACAGTAAGTGAATATCATAGTACCAATCCCTCCTGTTGAATGTCTATTCAAAATTCCAGCTGTATGGGCCCAAACCATAATGTTCCTTACTTTGTTACTCACAGATAGCATGGTGTTTCCAGAAATGACTGAAGCTAAATTCCTACTGTATTTAGTAAAGACCATAAGAACTGAGGCCTGCAGTCAGGTATGAGTGGAGCAAGGTTGTGATATTCAGAGGAAGAGACGGTGCCACATGATACTAGAGTCCATGCTCATTTTAACAGAGCATGGACTCTGTTTTCATTGCAGCTGAAGCCTGCAATGAAAAATCACCATTGACCTCAGTCAATGGAGAGGACCGTGTCTATGAAAGTCTATGCATGAGAAAGAAAATCTAAGTTTCTTCATACTTTGGACTAGATACAAACAATATTTCAGTTTAATCTCACTTAGGAAAAAGTGTATTGGCACACAGGATCCAGCCTCCCCGAGCAGATGGTGAAAACTGTTGATATAACTTCTCCTTTCAAAAATCTAGCAGAAAGACTAGCTGAAGATGCTATTAAGGGAAGAAGAGCCCTCATAATGCAAGGCAATGTAGAGTTTTTAGGCTCAAATGGTAGGCTAAATAGTCTGGAATTGCTATTCCATCCCCCATTGATTATACAGAGGACCTAGACATCTGAGTATTTTATCTAGGAAATGGAAATGAAAAGGGGGTAAATCCAAGCCATTATGTTCAGCCAGGTATGATTCAATGTGGCATAATTTGTTCTTAAATTATTTTGCTAACTATCATCATTTGATATAGTTCTTAAATATTACCATGATGGGTTTAGAAAAAAGCCTTACATAGATTATTTAGTCACTGGTGGAAACAAGATCTGGGAGAATAATTTTAAGTGAATAATTTATTGGAGGGTTTTTGTCTTTTTCTGTTCTGAATTATCCATGAACATAACATAGTTCTGGAATTTGTTAATGACTGTCATAGGATGGGTCTTTGATTAATTCACAGTTACAGACCTGGTTAGGGCTGATAAAAGTGCAAGGCAGCTTTCTTTTGGGATCTCTGGGGAAGAAATTAAGCTATTGAAGTAATGAGATAGAGGAAGACTCTGTGAGGCACCACCCAAAAGTACAAGTGAATGTCCAGACTTCGGTAGTATGTAATGTTGCACAAATACTATGACAAAAGCTTATATTAGTAAGTCATGAATGTACCAGAAATTAAAGACAGATGAAAGCATGTCCTTGTGGAGGAATAGAAGTAATTTCTGTCTCAACATATTAGAAAGCAGATTTAGAAGTTGTGAGGAACAAAATAGTGTGGTCTTCCTCTTTAAGTTTGAAAGTGTAGGAGTGTAGTGAAGAAACAGGTCTGTACTGAAGAGAGTCTTTGACTTGTGGGTTTTTTTTTTTTCCATGTGAATAAGGATGACATAGCAGTACTCTAAAAAACATTATTTGGAACAACTAGGACAATATTTTCTCACATGTAATTTTCCAGTCATTATTGGTTTAGGTTCTTTGACAAGAACAAAACTGCTCAAAATTTTAATTCCACTCCTTTAAGCTATTTAGTACATTATTTGAAAACTTAATTTCAAAGTTCAGATTACTTTTTAACTTGACTGGATTACAAGCGATTTTAGAACCTGTTTCTTAGTGCAAATATTCAAGAATTTTTATTCTTCTTCGTATTCCATAAACATTTATATTAATATAAAATTATTTATTTGCATGAAGGTTTCTTCCAGTAAATGAACTTCCTAGAATATTTGCAGGAGGCAAATGCAACAGGGTCATGAAAAGAGTCCAAATAAATTAACTTAAAAATGAAAAAAAACAATATAGCAAATGCCTGGCCCTGTTTTCCCTGTGCTGATGAAATTCTAAATGAGAACAAGGCCAGTACTGATCGATACAGTAATTGCTAGACCCATCCTGCTCATTGTGATGAACTACTGTTTATCTGCATTTTCACTGACCTTTGTTTATGGCCCTTCTGCCAGTTTCCAATTCATATGAAAGTGTTTCTAATCCAGAGCAACTAAAATTAATCTCTCCTGCAAGATTTCATGAACCACTGTAACAAATGTCAGTCTCTTAAGATCTTGAAAATATATTGCAATACATCTATTACATTGATCTCATCTATTAATTTCAGCTAATATGGAAAATTATCTATTTCTTGTATAGTAATTTGGAAAATGTAAATATTAACACACGCACTGTTTTTTTGGTTTGGATCCATTTAATCTTCACAGTGGCATAGCTCAGACAAAGAAATTTACTTAAGAATAATTCTTTATATATATAAACTTGTACGGAATTTTACTAGTGAAAATAAAACTATTAAAAAAAAAAAAGTATTCCTGAATTAAAAGCAGTCAAGGTAGGGGTGGATTCAGAGATTGGAATTCCTTCCTTTACTGGATTTAGTATATTTAGTTCACCCTTAATATATATGATGAACAAAATAAGAACTGAAAAAATGACCTGGATGTGCCTATAAAGTACATGACAAATACTAGCCTGTAAAATAACCAAATGCTGTAAAAAAAGTAGTAAGAAAAGAAGTAGGAGGGGTTTACTCTGCTCAGAAATGTCATTCATTCCATACAAGACCATGATGTACACAAAATTTAACCCCTGAATGTGTTTTTTTTCTCATAATCATGACAACTTTGTTCCTTTTTTTTTTTTATGACATTTCAGTTTCTTCTTTATACATCTTTCTCCATGAACTGTGAAATTTCACGTTTTTCACTCATTCTGGGATAATTGGTCTTCCTTTAATATTTCTCCAGTGCACAAGAAAAGCCATCCATTGTATAAGAAGGCTTTTTTGAGGGTTTGTTTTGTTTTAAAGTATGAACTGTAGTACTCACTCTAATAGCCTTTTACCAGTGCAGAAAATCATCATTCTTGTACCCTTATCCTCTGGAATAAAACAAATCTCTTTCTGAGGATTCCTCTGAGCTGATGAGTTCACCTGCTTTTACAATTTCCCTTTGTTTCACACTTCACATCAAAATCTGTAAGCATCTCCACAAGGTTTTCTTAGTCTAATTTATTTTTTTAATTTAATTTTTTTTTAATGTCTTTTATTTTATTTTTGCATAAATATAATGTCCAGATAGTCCTGTTGTTGGGTATCTGGCTTCATGTATTCCTGGTCGGTTCCTAAACATCTCTCCCCACAGCTGGTTTGAAAATGGCCACATGCTGCATGTGTTCAGAATGCATGAAATGGCTTCTTTCCACAAAAAGCAGCTATTTTATGGCATCCTGAAAAGCTCTTCTGCATGCAAATGCTGTTTCCTATGCTACAGCCTGGCTCATGTACAGGTTAAAAAATTGTGCTTTATTTTTGGCACTGAATCTCAATAGATTTTTATTCAACCAACTTGTGGGATGTTGGCTGTCCATTTTTATTCAGACCATCATCCCCATTGCCTAGGCCCCCTAACCTGTACTCTGTGAAGAAAGGTGTCCTGTCACGTCTTTCTCATCCTCATTTAATGTCTGAAGCAAACCCTTCTTTGGACTGGGCCATCTTCAAATGATAGTAATGTCTGTTTTTACACTAGGCTGAACAAAAAGTACCAGATCCAATTAGCAACAAAGTTTGGTTGCAAATATAAATTTGAAACCAATCTTACAGCTCATTCTTTTTCTCCAGTCCCTGTTCATTCTTGAATTTCAGTTAATTTCTATGGTTGTAGGAGCCTAGACCAACTTGTTCTTATAAATTCCACACAAAAGCTTTACCCAATCAGGTCAACAGCAGTCTTTCAATTTTTCTCTTTGAGCTGAAATCCTGCAGGCTAGATGTTGTTTAACATTTTTTGTTCTCATTTTAAATGCTTTGGCAGAGGTTTTCACATCAGCCTTTTTCCACAACGGAGTTCAAAAATATTCAGAGAAGAAGCCAAATATTTCAAAAAGAACAAAACCAATAATTTTTTTTTTTTTTTTTAAGGCACTATACCTAAATATTTTTTAGGTAGCCCTGTGCTCCTACCTATCCAGAAAGCCAAATTTACTTAGAAGCAAGAAAGCAGGTAGCTTCCACTTTACTAAACAGGGCATTTGAATCAGTATTTGAAGTAAGTTTAGGTCTGATCTGTTCCTGTCTGGCTCCTTTCCCAGCCTCCAGGACTCACAACAGCAGGCTTTAATTTCCAGACTACATCTCACACTGAATAGACTCATATGTTTATTCTCCATTTGATGGAGAGAAAGCAGTATTAGTCACATGTCTGCTCAGCTGGAAAAAAAGAAAAGGGAAGAAGCAAGTCTGAAGTTATTCATTGTAAAGGCAATTAATTTCCCAAGCTTGCTACTTTCTTCACCTCCAAAAAACAGTGTTTAGACTGGGTTTGTTTCCCTAACTGAGAAAGTACGGACCATCCATGTCTCTCCCTCATCCTGTAGGTAGGGGCACCTGATTTTCTTCATTATTCTCTTATATTACAGTGAGTGGTTAATCCTGTGAAGCACAACTGAAATCCTTGCTCACTGGCTTCCCAGTTTTACCATTTTGTGGAGCAATAATTAATGTTTGCTGGGGGAAGCAAGCCGGGAATTGTGGAGTTCCTCATGTGAGCCTTTATTAGTATCATCACTCAGACATTGTAATGAAGCAAAAATGATTCTTCTTGGAAATTGTTCCCAGTGAGATCACAATTATTAAATACCATCATTGCTTATAATAATTAAACTTTTATTATCTAGGTTTCAACCCTGTCAGTTTGGTCTCCCCTGAGAGACTGTTGTTTGTTAGCCAAAAGCTGTGGGGGGACGTGCTGTGAATAATGCCATTTTCAAACACGTATTGTGATGAAGAAACAGCAGGGCTTCTAATTGGGAGTGATGAATTTCCTAGTGATGGACAGGCAGTGGAGACACTGATTTGAAAGATGCAATGAAACTTGGTCCCTTTGTGATATGGATATATTTATTTAAATAGTTCTGGTGTAATGAGATGGGCCAGCTTAAATGAACTCATGCACAGTGTTTAACAAAAAAGAATAATATGGACCTTGATCAGGCACAGGTGAAGAAAGGCCCTGAACCTGGAGGGCAAATTTTTGCAGAAGCCAAAGAGAAAGGTATTGGGCTAGTAACTCAATAAGGATTTACGCTCAGCTTTTGCTTGGACTACTAAAAATATAGGTGAAAAATGGTATTTGCCATATTCAGGAAATAACCTTTTACAGATCCCTAAATTCAGCAATGGATTCTGCCATCAAAATAAAGTTGTATGGATTTAGCAGAAGAATCCTGTTTAAGAGGAAACAGAGGTAGTTGGGTCACTATCCCAGCATTTGTGGCTGCAGGTTGGAATATTTGGTAGAGCTTTTAGGAGTCCTGGGGGATGTGTGGATGACAGAACTGACAAAAACCACTGAAATGCACTATCAAGTCTATACGAAATGTACAGTGTCTGCTTACATGAGAATAAAATCCAGGTTCACTGAAACCAGGAACTGACTCATGATCACTGATTTCAGTTTCTCACTGTAACATACACTAACTGGAACAGTAGAAAAACTCTTTCAGACAAAAATATCACTGTTGCTTTTGTAACATGGAAGTAAAACTGCATTTTCTAAAAACTGACATAATGAAGTCAATAGCATTGAAATGGACACATTAAAGTAACATTGAACAAGTGTCAGGATAGATTTACAATCTCTTCTGTTTCTGTTTTGTGTGCCAAAATGTAATGCTAAACTCATAGATGTCTAGGAATGAATCTATTGGGGAGAAAACAAGCACTGATTTCACCAGTTATCATGGTTAAGCTGCAAGATATAAACATCCAGCCAACACTGTTAAAGGAGGATTTTAATTTGTATTCCTTTTCTTATTATTACTTGTTATTTACATTACTGTAAAATTCATGTCCTCAGTTCCACTGCATGGTCTTGTACAGGATTATCTGAAAACATGCACCTTGCCTCCAAGCACTTAAAGATCACATATCTTGACACTTCATTTTGTATAAGTAAATTCAGTAATTTCAGTGGAATTCCATGCAGAGCTGCAATGCAAGGTACAAGCTGAAGAATCAGGACCTGATTTAAGAGAAACATGAGGAGTGGATATGAAAACCAATGAGAGAGAAAAGAACCACTAATGAAGGTAATACAGTTTTAAGCTTCACTAGCCCAGCTGTGTTAGCTGTGCACAGTTGAAAAATCTAGGTTCTGCTGGAGCACAGAAGATTATCATCACAAAATATTCAAAGATGATATTGTTCCCATCCTATATTTTCCATGCAGTTCCCTCTTAGATACCTAGGATCACTAAATTAAGAAGTCAAGTACTTCTTTCTAAGACTTGTTGAATTGTTCTGCTGGGAAAAGAAAGGCACCTCTCTCTAGAGCATCGATTTTATTCTGGAGTCGGTGTGAAAGAGCACTTACATCTCGCATCCAAAATGATCAAGGTGGTTTGAGGCAGGTGCACTTATAAGGTTTTCACATTTATTTAGACACAAGGGGAATGTGTTATTCTACTTGAGTTTTGGGAGTTGGGGATAAAAAAGCACGTAGTGATCTTTCTAGTGCCTCTGTACTTGTGACCACTGAACAGCTTTTGGGTGTCAGCAGTTTAGTTTTCATTTACATTATTCCTTTAACACACATAAAGGGAGCAGCTCCTTATCCTCAAGAGCTTCCATTTTCCAAAAGAGAGAATAGACCCTGAACCTGGGTAAAGCCTGGCTTTGTAGTTTGTTAGAACAAGAACTCTGAAGAAGGAAACCTCACTTGGCTTGTGTGACATACTCTGTGCTGAACTTTTCTCTATTCACTGTGACTGCATACACATCTCAAAGAAAGATGAAAAATGGTTCAGGTCCTTGCCAGTCCAGTTCTATCACTTGTGGGATAGTTTCCACTATTTTGTTTTGTCTGGTTTGAAATTAGCATTTTTTTGGAAATGCTGCATAATAGAACAGAAATTATTTTTGAGAGCTTTAGCTTGATATCTAAATGAGCCTAAATTTTCTCCTTTAAACAGATTTGATGTAGGATATGGGCACTGCACTTACCCTATAAAGGCACCTTATCCCAAATTAGGTACTCAATCCCAAATTTGGCCTTACAAATCTGTCTCCCCTAGGATGTGCTTATATCTTCGGAATACTGCAGGTGGTGATTTTAAAACTCCTAAACCAATGGAAAGTCTTGTTTCTTCAGTTTAACAAAGCAGCTTCTGATACAGTTACATACCTGAACTTAACGGTGATTGAGAAACCAGCCACTGTTTTAGGCTTCATTTAGATGTGAGAAATTTTCTAGTTGGGGAATCAGTGATCCAGGTGGCTCTTTCCTTATTCTGAGCACAATTAAAATAATTGTGGGGTGTGGTCCAGAGCCCTTCCAGAACATTGTTACTCCCTAAAGCAAGTGTATGTCTGACATCTCTCAACATCAGCTTGAGTCTACCTTGGATATATATACACTTTATCTTTGTTACTGATGCCATGTTAATCCATATAAAAAATTAAGCATTTTAGGTGGGATAAAGTTCTAGATCTTGGATTATTTGTACAGGCAAACACTGAAAAATCATTTGAGTACAGGGAAATTTGAGAAGGAAAATATGATGTTATCTCTGTGTGTTGTGGCATATTAAATTTAGATTCCTTTTTAATCAGTATGCTGGATCTTCTGAATTTTATCTTCAGGTATTTAGTACCTCTGTTTTACTGTGCAGAACTGAAATAGAGATGCATAGGACCTTTATTAAAGTCAGTACCATCTTGCAACTGACCTCCATGCTGTATCAATTTCTAACAAGGTATGTCCATCTTCAGTGAGACCCAAGGTCACATTAAAAAAGCAGAACTAATATGTTTTTCTAGCTTATTAGCTAAAAAGGAGAAGATGGCTGGCTGCAAAAAAGAAAGTCTATAATTCAGGTTACAGAATTTAATTCAGTTTAAAGCTTGTCTTAACTAACATTAAATTCAGCTGTTTGTATATATTGACAGGTCTGACTGTGATGTTACTAAAATATTTCCATCACCATTGCCACAGTGTCTTAAAAATCTCCTTAATTGCTCCCAAATCAACTTTGTTTTGAGATAGTTTCTACAAGAGGGTGCATAATCAGAAGATGTAGAAATAGGGCTTTTTTCTCTTTCTGTAAGACTCTCGTGTTTGAAGCATATATTTTAAAGGAGCTTGGACTACCTAGCAACTCTGTTCTCCTTTGTGTGTCAATAAAGAACCTCCATAGTACTGTCAGCAGAGCTGTTTTCAACAACAGAAATTTCTGCTTAGAAAGAAAAGGCCTTTTAAATGAGAAAAGGTGGGAAGACAGGAATAAAATTTGTCTCGTTTCTTTCCCAAAAGGCAAATAATACAGTAAGACTATGGAGTTTCAGCCTGACTCTTGCAACACTAGGAAAAAAATAATTCCCCAAGACCATGAAATGACTTTTTAAAGCTATTAGAGAGGCAGCATTTACCTTCATTCCCTGTTCATGGTGAAAGAACTCTGTTCAAGGCTGACTTTGTGTAGCAGACAAGACATAAGGTGAAACATACTGGAATAAATGCATCTTAATATTTTGTTATTAAAATTTTACTGTTATATAGTAAAAAAAAAAGAAGGAAACAAAATCCAGAATCGAATAGGTAATAGAAATAAACTCGAATTAACTTCCAAAGATGCCTTTTCAGAGCTCAGGCTAAATCTTTGTAGTAAACAAACAGGAGGAAGAGACTAAGAGTTGGAAAATGTGTGCAGCTTAATTCCTAGATATAGGGAACTTACTGGAAAACACAGAAGCATTTGAAGTTAATTAAAATCATTAATAACATAATTAATGTTATTTTGAATGTCTCTATCACTAAACATTAATTATCTTGTAGCCACTGGAACAACATAATGATAGCATCATTCTTACTGATTAGTGTAATGCTGTATTTCTTTGCTAGAATTTGAATGTTACCAAATGAAGATAAATAGGGTACCAGACTATATATTTACTCAACAAAAGCAAGTCTGTGTTACTTGGTTTGAGAGGTCTTGAGAACAAAACCTCTGGGTGAAGAAGTTTAGTTGCTGTCCCTGAGCTCATTAATTCAGTCTGGCAAATGGTCCATGTTTAGTGAGGAGGGAATGAAAACAATAGCAGACAGAAGTAATGATTTAGGAATGACTACATTCTATAATCCTAAATAAGTCTTAAGTCCTTGATAGGAGATAAAAGAAAAAGGAATCTTCAAACCCGGAAATATTAGTATTATAGTTTTCTGTGTATAGTAAGACTTCTTTTTCTAGCCTTTCTTCTTCCTCAGAAAGACAGCAAAATTGTATGATAAAATGGCATGTCTTTAGCATTTAAGCTTCTCTTACGAAGGATCTCAGAATAAGCCTCCCACTCACAGTACTTGGGCATTTCTATCCACAGAAAGGGTCTCTCTAGAAATATGACAGCCAAGCTTTAAAATGACTCTCCCAGGATCCACCATACTTACATTAAGCATATCAGGAATTAATCACCTCTGTTCCTGGCCTTAGTTTGCAGGTGAACCCAGTTATGGTAAATATCTCAGCCCTGTGTAGCCCAAGCTGTCTGGCAGTCAACCTCATTACCTGTAACCAGCTGATTTCCCTTGGAAAAAAGTGACTTCTGCCACAGATGGGAGACTAAAGCCTGGCTTATCTTTAAATGGCCAAAGTGGGCCATTATTGAAAGAATTCTAAATGGATATGCTTTCCCTTTGTTGTGTTTTCATTCCAGCCAGCAACCAAGTACCACACAGCTGCTTGCTCACCTTCCCCCCCTCCTCTAGTAGAGGAGGAGAATCAGAGGAAAAGATAAAGAAACTCATGGATTGAGATAAGAACAGTTTAACAACCGAATATAAATAAATAAACTTTGTATTATGTTAATTCCTAGTGGATAATTCTTTTGCCATTTGCTCCCCAGGCTTGTCCTTCATTCTTCTCATTCCCCCATCCATCTGGCAGCAGCAGCAGCAGGTAGCAAAGGGACAAAAAGAATGGTTGCTCTTGAGCTTTATCTGTGGCTCATGAGAAATAGATGCATCATTCAGATGTTTTCTACCTTTTGTGGCTTATGTACTCCCTCCTTTACATGGGATGCATTTAGGATCCCATTGGAAGCAATTAGGTATGAAACATCAACATATATTTATTAAATAGGCACTGTTTTCATTGTTCCCTCAAGTGTGATTTAGTAGCACTACAAACTCAAGACGATGTAATGTATATGCTCTCATTGTTCAAACAAAAGGAAAATAAACACACGCAGCAGGTACAGATTGTATATTGCTGCTGAGCTCCTCTGTCAGTGGCGAGCTAATGAGAGAGAATGTGATAGTCTGATGGGAGGTATTTTCCTTTGATGGGGCAGGAATTGTACATGAAGTGGGTTTTTTTGTGTGGTGTTTTAGGTTGGTGGGTGGGTGTTGGTTTTTTTTTTCTTTTTTTTTTTCCCTGTTGTTGTTTTTAACTCCAGCTATCTTCCGGGAGAGTGTGCAGACCTGACCATCTGAGAAATTGCCATGTGGAGAATTCCCACCCTGTATATCAAGCTGTCTGGTTTCACGATAACCTCTCTGCCAAACATCGGCCCAGCCCGTCAGTCACAGCTTCTAGGGGTAATGATGAGCACAGACTGGAACTGATAGTTCAGCTGGAGATGGAGGCAAATTTGATGTTTTCCTGTGTATTTGCAAAGCAACACAAACCTTTGTTCTACACTGTGGGCCAGCAAACAGTGCTGAGGCATTTGCAAAAATGCCACAGACATAAATGGAGAGAAATCAACACTGAAACACATTCTGATATATTCAACATCAACAGATACTACACTAATTTCTTAATAATGTGACTGAATAGGGAGTAGCTGGATCTTACAGAAAATGCATAAATATAGGTACATGTATATGTATATATATTCAAAGAATCAGAAATCTTTGTTATGGGAATGTTTGAAATACTGACAAATCATGTCAATTTTAAACTTCAAGACGAAAATTTATTAAATTTGTTCACCGATAACACACTTCGTGCAAATAGTTAAAGCTCACACAATATTGATCATCACTATGCATACAAAACTGTTAACTCTATCTCCTAAATTAGCTCTAAGTACCCAGTGCCATGGGGCTGTTGCTATACAGTTAACATTGCTGGATATGGCCCTTGGTAGCCCGAAGTTGATAGGAAGGTGACCAGCTCAGTGTGAGAGCTCATCTATGAGACTAGACAAAGCTGTAGCTTGCCTTGTTTCATCATTTTTCTTCCCTGATATTTTAATGCAATTGCCCCCTCGCAAATAAGGGGCTCTCCCTGCTCTTGCCTGTTTGTATCTTTTTCTTTTGTCCTGTCAGACATTCTTGTGTACTCTGGAGGATGTTCTGCCTATTTGCATCACTTGTCTTATCCCCTGTCTGTCACTTTGTTGTGGGTTGGATGGCTCCTATTGCATCTTGTCCCTTTGGTGATCACATTGCTCTCATAGGTAGTAAAACACTTACACATTGTGTCTGACATTGCCATCGCAGTGTTACAAAATATGTACATACTATTGATAGTTACATTATTTTGTTCATTTATATCTGAGTTCAAAGCAAGTTGATATTAATTATGTACTGTTGAATAAATTTTAAATAAATAGGTGTTGCATATCTCTCTTTTGGCTACAGTCTGGCTTAGGTAGGACTTTCTTTTTATATTCATTCATTTCATACCAGTCTAACCTCTGCTGAGTTTGATTATGTGTGAATAATTTTTTTTTTTTTTTTAATGGCTCAGAACTTTTACCTGTAGAATTAAATGATGGTCTTAGTTTGAAAATGTCCTAGTTTTCACTGACAGATTTGCCACTGTTAGGTTTGCCTGTTGTGGAAAAATGTATTTAAACTCTCTCCGCTTGTTCCTTCAGCAGACACTAAAATTGCTAGTTGGCTAAATATATTGCTAGGCATTCAGATCTCAAATTTGCTTCAGCTCTCATTGGCTTGTGTGTGCTTAGTAACTCAGTCCACGCTGAAGTTGTCAATTTTTGCAGGAGTAACCTTGCCATAAGAAGGAACACACTGCCACTGTTTCATCTAGGATTATATTTGAACAACCATGAAGAATGAGATTTAGTTTTCTCAAAGGCTATTTAAACACAATGGGACTTTACAGGCTTTGTTTCTCAAAAGCATAAAATATTTTAATTTGGTAGACATGTTGTATGATAAGCTACCTTGCAAGACACAAGATATATGCTTGTTTCTGAATCAGGTAAAAATAAATAATAAAAAAGACTTCATTTTACCACTTCTACTTGTACTGATTTCTTACCAAAGATTAGGACTAGATATTTGTCTTTTATATTGGCGAAAGATCAATAATGGAATCCAAAAGAGATCTCTCTGGAAAAGATATTTTTCAACATATACTTTAAAGTTGATAACTACTAAGGTGAGAGTATCTGCTGTAAATATAAATTATTCAAGAAGTAATATCCAGGGCAGCAAAAATACAGGCTGTGAAGGAAGACAAATATATAAATAAATAGCAAATGAAAATCAATGTAGTTATATAAAATGATGTAATAAGGGAAAAAAGATTCCTTTCTTAACATTTCAAGTGTTTGTCTCCTATTACTCTGTAAGGGGGGCCTTGGGATTTTAATAGATATTTCTCCAGAAATATCAGCTCAGTGTGTTCAAAAAAACAATCAGAGTTTAAGATACTATTAGGAAAGAAACAGAGGAAAACAAAACCAAACACAGATCACCATTATGCTGCTGAATAGACTTGTGGTACTACTGAATCTTAAATACCTTATACAAATTTCTGGTCTTTCCTTCTCCACATTGAAAAGAAGGGTGCAACTGGGAAAACACAAAGAATTAGCAGCTGTTATGTACCTTTAATTCTCTCAATACAACTCCTCTATTAAAAATAACAAAATTAACTACCATTCACAATTTTAAAAAATGCTACTATACAGATCATTTTCTTAATCTGCAAACATAATTTCCAAAATCTGACTTTTAATACCGTGGTCATTTCCCTCCTTCTTGTTTACCCTCTTTTCATCACTTTTTCAGGGAACTGAGTTTGGTGGTTGGTTGTGGTGGTTGTTTTGTGTGTGGGTGTTTTTTTTTTTTTTGGTGGGTGGTTTTTTTTTAAGAAAATAGACATACTGCTCTGAATCATAGTAATAAAGGGCTAGAAAAGACTGCAGGGCATCATCTTATGCAGTGTTTCTTCAGTAGTGGGAATTTAGCTTTATGTTTTGGAAGGAAAATTAGATTCCCTGCACATCATTTACTCCTGATAAATCCACACTGTCCTTTAACACTTTGCTTATTATCAACTACATACTAAGGAATTTTTTACCTTTGCTCTGAAAAATTTCCTGGGAGTCATAATTAAGCTGACTATAAATCTCTGGCTTCCTACTTTTTGCCATCTAAAAAGCCCAAACCAACTAAAATTTCCATCTTCTAGGGTTCTGAGTGTTCACACCTCCTTCAAGATTTTCCACAGATAATTGGTAATGATTTAGAGGTCTCACTAATATATCTTTACATTAGTCTTTCAGTCCAATTGATATGAAAATTTCTAACATACCTAACTGCCATCTAAACTGTTCCTTTGCATATTTGAGTTTGAGATACTACCCTTTTATCGTGGATATAGTGACAGATACCTTGTTACAATGATACATGATAGTAAAATAGTAATTTAAAACTCTGCAGTATAAGTGGACCAATACCTTCCTAGGTCCTCCTCTTAATACTAACACATTTACAGGAGGATTTCTCATTAGTTATTACTGTTCCTCAGTAGTAACATTGATCTGTTTTGACCTTTCCAAATTTGCCCCTACATACTTCTGCTAATATTTTGTACTCTTCCTTTGTAGCTGCCTCTAATTTTCAGTGCATGTTTGTCTCTTGTGCTCAAGTCAGTTAAGAACTTCTAATTTTTTCAGGTTGTTGTGTTAAGATTTCCATGTCTTAATTGCAATGAGAAATTTATTGTTCAACTGTGGCTTCAGTAATTTTTCTTAAGGAATGCCTAGCTCTCCTTAACTCTTTTTACTTGGACCAAGCTCCTTATGAAAGCTTATCTACCAGCCCTGCATTTTAATAAATTCAGTTTTCCTGAAGGCTGTAACATTTTACATTTTTTATATATATCATTTTAAAATTCACAAATATTGTAACTTCATTTCTAGTCTGAGTTGCCTTCTATGAATGGTGTTCTCATCTAATTCTTTCCTCCTAATTCAAGTGAAACATAGAATCCATTGGCAGCAACTGACTTAAAGGCAGAAAAGAAAATGTTTTATAAGAGCTGTCTGGAAAGACTGAATTAATCTCTATTCCTGGAATTGTCTCCACAGCTAATACAACTCATTATTATGGGCTTTTGTTCTGTGGATGAATCTGCTAATTCCTTTATCCACATGATCTTGGTCTGCTGTTATTCTTACATAATGATAGTCATGCATAGCATTTTATATTTTCATCATTGCTCAGCTTTTCAGCAGAGATGTCTCCATTTAAATTGTTGACCTAGTGATAATGTATGCATTAATGATCATCATCTTTTATTCCCTGGCCTGAATTTCTTGAACAAGCTTTTTCACTTTGTATTTATTTTCCAGCTATATGAATTATCCAATCAAGTCTCTGTAATATCAACTGGATCATAAATTTGCCATAATTAAGAATACTATCCCTTTATGTCTATTTTCTATATTTCAATATTCATGTACTTTAGAGTATGTGTTATCAACTGAATTCTTCCTCTTCTGATGCTACTGTGAACACCAGTTTTTCTCTTTTCTGCCTCACAGATATTCTTTGGGATATTCTTTTCTTGTTGATCTGATCATAACAAATCAAGGCAGGAGAGCAAATAAAATCTGATAAGATTTCTGACAAAACATCAGACTCAAGCTATTTAGAGTACAGAGACAAGGTGAAATACTCTGGAGCTGAGAAAACTTGAAGTGATATAAAACTATTGAGTTATCTTACAGAATGTCCATAATAAGTAGCATGTAAGAGTTGTATTAATAACTGTAATTACATACAGCTTATTTGCTCCTAATTCCAAAATTTTGTACTAAAGATTATTAATCTCCCTCCATCCCTGAAGCAGGTTTAAGAAAACCACCACCAACAAAAAATCTCGTAAAGCCATATAAAAGCCTTTTATTCTTTTGCAGATATTCAGTGGCATTCTCTTCCAATATTACAATAAAATTGGGTAGAATAGACCAGTTACTCATGAGCAATTTGCTTCTGCCTTCTAATTTATCCTTTATACATTAAATTCTATAGAGATTGGATAACAGAGGATGGTGTAGTGGAGGGACAGGTATTTCAGAAAGAGGGGCCTCCATGCAGGTTGTTAGCCTGGTGACCTTGCTTTTGATCTACTTTGCTGCCTCCCAGAGATCCTGCTGATTGTGTGAACTCTCTGTGTCATCCTTCCAGACTCAAATGTGTGTAAGGGTAAGTGGGAGGAGGGTTGAATGGGATCCCAGTAACTGTAGCCACCCACTTCTTTGACATGCAGTCTGTAAGCAAGCTGGACAAGTAGGTGTGATGTTATATAAGAACCTGCATCATTGTGGTTGTTAGTGGGGAAGAACAGTCAGATTTTAGTGAGAGAATGGTTTGTGTCCTTTCTTCCAGGTTACATTAATAAAATATATTATGCAGGCTTCCCTTTCCACGAAGTTGAACATGCTTTGACAGACAGTCTGAGAACTGAAACCAAATATGATTTTGGAAAATGAATCCATTCGCTAGTGCTGCTCAAGGCAGAGGCTGAACTGCCAAGCTGTAAGTGACTGCATGGATTTTGAGACTATGAGTTTTTGCTTCATTCTTTTGGATACTGATGCTGTTATGAGAAAGAAGAATGGAAAGA
>NW_010259679.1:65125-73819 GCF_000690775.1 Eurypyga helias
ACATTCACATGAACTCATACCTTGGCACATTTATGTTATAGAGTGTTGTGGTTTAATAGCAGCCAGCAACTAAGCACCACATAGCTGCTCACTCACTATCCCTACGATGGCATGGGGGAGAGAATCAGAAAAGTAATAGTGAGAAATCTCATGGACTGAGAGAAAGACAGTTTAATAGGTAAAGCAAAAGCCCCACACATGCAAACAGGGTAAAACAAGGAATTCATTCACCACTTTCCACTGGCAGGCAGGTGTTCAGCCATCTCCAGGGAAGCAGGGCTCCATCATGCTTGGGAAGACAAACACCAACACTCCGAACATCCCCTCCTTCCTTCCTTCCTTCTTCCCCCAACTTTCTATGCTAAGCATGACATCAAATGGTATGGAATATACCTTTGGTCAGTTGGGGTCATCTGTCCCAGCTGGGTACCCTCCCAACTTCTTGTGCATCCCCAGCCCACTCGCTGATGGGGTGGTGTGAGGAGCAGAAAAGGCCTTGATTCTGTGTAAGAACTGCTCAGCAGTAACGAAAACATCCCTGTTTCCAGGACAAATCCAAACCACAACACCATACTGGCTACTATGAAACGAATTTACCCTAGCCAAAAACAGCACATAGAGGAAGTGAAGAACCTACTATCAAACTCCTATGTCAAAAGTAACCAAGAACATCAGAAAACATGACCAGCTACTATTTTTCCTTCTGTGGGAACTTGTTCTTAAAAAATGTCTGCTTTTGTATTTTTAAGTATCTTCCTGTGATATTCATGTGCCCACTTGTGTAAATCCTATGCATAAGTTTCCTATTGGAAATGGGAAGTTCTGATTTCATATATTTATAAGGTGAACACTCTTCACCTGCAACCAAGTTGCAAAATGGATACTATTACATTATATCATTACCTACAGTGGTCAGGTGTTTATAAATTTAAACCTTTTAAAAATACAATTGGAATAACATTTATTACTGTCCTTTTTAAAAATACAAGTTGAGATGCCATCAACAAAGTATTTATTATATAAAAAATTGACAGAAAGAATTTCTACAGGTGTGTGGGCACCATGGAGCCACCAACCTAATGTAGCTCGATGACCTCCCACAGGAAAATTACTTGGCCTGACAGTATCTAGGCTAAATGAAACTTTGTACATAAGCATGCAATAGCAGAGTTAAACAAACAGTGATTTTTGAAAGGTAGTAAAGAACGGTGTAGAGGGGATAATTAGCGTTTCTGCGTGATAAAGTTCTGTCAGTATCTGAATTTTCTGGTTTTCCGCAAACGTGTTTTGCTATGAAATTATTCTTCGCTTGTCTTACAATCAGTGAATGTGATATAGTATACAGAAATTTAGGCATATTTCTATGACTGTGAGAAGTCTGGTAGCTGGCAGTAATATACGAGATTTTCTCTACTGGCTGTTGGAAAGAAAAATACCATTACATTGGTCTCTTGATTTTCAAAGATAAGGTACCTGCCCATGGTTTCCTGCCCTGACTGAGGTGACTTCTCTCAGGAGAGTTCTGGTGTAGCAATTTCAGAGCTCACTTGTTCATTTGAAAGTAAGGGGACTAGCTTCTGCAAACCTTACTTTTTCACGGTTCATCTGCCAAAGTACAATTCTCCAAGAATGTAACTGAGATAATGTGTTTGAATAAATATGTTTTATTTTGCTTCCACCTCAGAAAAATAATTGCATTACTAATGAGCCTCGTAATAAGTAATTTGCAGGCAACTGAACTTAGGACCTTAAACAACAGAGCAGAGGCTTCTGCTGCTTGGTTTAAGAGAGTGGTAGATTGCATTAGGTGGATACAGAAGGTGGTTGGTTTTCTCTATTAATGACTTGCATATTAGAGAAATGCAAAATACACTGAACTAGTGGGTGGATATTTTTAAAAGCATACGTCCTTGACTTTAATGGGAGAGGAAGCAGACAAAGGATAACCCATCTGAAGTGTGTGAGACACACGTCTTTATAGATGTACTCACATATGCACCCCTGTTTCTGTGTACAATGAACACTCAGTAGCACCTTTAATGAACTTAAATAAATAGCAGATATGCAGTAAGTGTTTGGTTCTCACAGAAGTTCTTCACTGTCTGGGCATACTGAAATCAGTGTGGCTGACACTATTCTAAATAAATATGCCTTCAACCTCCTAAAGTAAAGAAGCAGACTCTAGTGGCACAGCATTTGCCTAGGCAAATGAAGAATTATTTTCTGCCTTATATCAGTTTCCAGACAACTATAGAATGTTTGATATATAGGCAAAAAAAAAAGTCAAAGAAGTACCTATCTGAGACTCATCTCACTTTGAATAATGCCCTCAGAATTCTTAGCTTCTACTTTAAGATCCTAGTCAGAACCTTGAGGCAAGGGAAAACTTTCAAAACCCATTTATTATCATTTTGTTTCAGGAACCAGCATTGACAAATCTTAGAGAGCAAACATTTTCAGGAATAGTGAACATATTTGAGAAAAAATTTCTCTGCTAATAAGGCGATATCACTATTTACTGTGTTGGTTCAGAAGGAAAAACATATTTTGGATATATAGATTCATACAGCAGATCCATATGACTTTCTGGTCTGTTAGGTCCTTTGTATTGCAAAAACTAAGTAACTCTACTCTATAAGAGTTACAGCTCCCATGACTGTAGTAATGGAATTTAATGTGTATTTTCACCTATCCACAGTCTAGTTCTTGAGATATGCTAAATAGAATTGCCTGAATTATTTGCTTGGAATGAACAGTATGATAAAATTAGTCTTTTCTTTTCCTTGTAGAATCATTTGCAAAGTGAGCTGAGTGTCTAACTAATAATTTGCAAATTTTTATCCTATTTTTTTAGGGAATGGAAAACAATAGTTGATAGGGTTGCAGAACAATTTAACGTCTTATCTAGTCATAAACATGTGACCAGTGACGTTTGGCAAATGCTGTAATATATGTTTCCTCATTGGCAAAATGGAAGGTTTGAAGACAGAAATTAATGATGAAGAATGAAAAAGAAGAACCATGCTTTCTGGTAGGAATTTTTCGACAAATTATATGTGTTAAAATTTATGAAACTTTCAAGATTTGTGAACGTTTTTATAAATAAGCCATGATAGCGCACATTAACCTTGAGTGTTATGACCCTATGAATAATAGTAAAGTGAAATTGCCATTTATTTCTGCAATATATAGCCAGTAGCAGAAAGTTTCCAGATTATGGAAGAAGAGAAAGCAGCTTATTTGTACCATGCCAATAAGTTTTAAATTCCATCAGAGTCCTTGAAAGACCAGTAAGTTGCAGTAAATACCAAATGACCACTTCAGAGCACTGAAAAAATGACACAAAAGCATTTCATTTCCCACTCATATAAAACCAATGCAATATTGTATCAAAATGCTTAAAACAATAGTTACAGAGATATGTTATCAATTTGTTATTTTAAAGAAGTAAAAGAAATATTTTCTGCAAATTTAAAAAAAAAAAATCCTTTTAACTTTGATCCCTTTCAGGGCACAATCCTCCCAGGAAATTAAAAAAAAAAAAAAATTAAAAAAGTTCTTAATTATTTACTAAGTGACTTTTTTGGTGTAAGAAGTTGTGGAATTAAGTTATTTTAAGGGGACCATAAGGGATGTGGGCAGACCACTTAAGCATTCAAATAACTGTTTGGCCTTTAGCAAAATTTCAGTTACACGTAATGCCCTCTTCTAAAGCTATTTTAATCAAGGAAGACAAGCTACGTTTAAAGTAACAGGTATTTGTACAGCAAATTTAATTTTCACAACCACAGTCATTCAGCAGCAGTAACAAGGCCAGGTAGAGAGAGTAATTAGGTAACTCTTAAAAAACAATGGTATGGTATAAGCAGAAATGAAACAGTTTGCTTTAAATAATTTTACAGTTCTCATATGTTTTAGGGTCTTCCTTGCAAAAATGGGCAGATTATGTGAACTCATTCTTCACTGAGCAGAAATAGCTAATTTAGATATCTTTCAAAATGGAATGTTTAAAGAGTAAATACTACAGCTGATTTCCTAACACCTTTGAGGCATATTCTGTCACTCGATACAGACTTCAGACTCTGCAGTCCGTTCTGTCAGTGTCTACCTTACGATATGATACAAATTGCTTCTAATTATTTCTTGCTTTGCCTATCATTGTGTTTCCTGAAAAATGTAGTCATCAAGAGCTTCATGTTTCTTCTGGATAATCAATAAAAAGTTACCTAACATCTGGCTTGGTAACAGCCTCTGCAGAAAGACCACTGGGGACACAGATACTCCATTTGATGAGAATTCTTTATTAACCAGTCTTGTTTAGACATGCCACTTAGCTAATTATTAATCCACTGACAGTATGCTCTGCTAATATTGGATATCATGAGATCTTAAATCAGAATTCCATGCTGCACTAAGTCAACCCCCTTACAAAACTACATAACATAGATCTCTGCAGTTACTTTTATTGGTCAAAGAACTGTCCTCTCACCCCAACTCTTTTATTTAACAAGTTTTCAATAAAACTTGTTGACCATTGTTAAATATTCTACCACTCTTCAATTCTTTGCTGATTAAGGTCTGTCTCATTTTTTGTAGTTTTTCTCATGAGCAACACTAGCTAAAATGAAGTGACCTAGATCATGCATTCCTTCAGTGACACTGGCACAGCATTAACACTTTCCCTGTTTGAAGATTCCATACTTGCACCACTTTCTCCATGAAATGATTGCCAGATTTATTTTCCAAAGACACTTGAATGCTGTTACTCACAGTTGTTCAGAAATAGAAGAGGAGGTGAAGTGCTTTGAATAAATTATTGCTCAGCTCTGCATACAAAGTATACAGATGTTTTATACTGCTGAAGGATGAATTTATAAAAAGAAGGATACAGGACAGAGTTTGGTTTCTGTCTTTCATCAGTACTGCAGAATTTTGCACTATGAGAAAAACGTAACACTGATAGTTAAAACCCACTAATATTTAAAAATGGCTTTAGACTTTCCTTGAGAAGCTGAGGAAATCCCATTATTCTTTGGAACTGTCTTCTGACCCTCAATGGAGCACAAAAGTGGATCAAGAGGCATGGAAAATAACAGCTAAGTTATTCCCAAGCTGGTGGGAAGCAGGGGTTACCACTTTTCATGGACAGCAGGAGCAGACAAGTCTCTCAGACTTTTTTTTAAGGCTGAGATTGACATTTGGATGAGTTTCAGTATAGTACTATGTGAAATTCTAATACAGAAACATGATGGTATGCAAGAGTGAACTTGCAAGAGTTACCTGTAAGGAAGCACTTCATTCCTCGCATTTGGGGAGAGAAGAAATTGGAAAGAAAAATTTTATTTTTTTTTTAAACTAGATAAAGGGCTTGCACATTCTTTGCTGTCCTCTTCCAAAAGAAGCAGTTGATAATGTAGTCTGAGAGTCACCACTTTATGTCTTGTTTTTCTACATACAAAATGAGAATGATAACTACAATGTCTATTTCCTGAACCTGGTAAGAAAACTGTTTTCTTACTGCAGTACAGTGTACAGAGTATAGAGTTTATTCACAACAGCAAGTTTCTGTTTTGATTTGATTTAAATTTTAAGCCATGATTTTAAGATGATTTGATTTATGTGTTTATCTATTGACACTCTTGAATACATAACACAAGAGTAAATCCTCCGGGGAAAGGGAAAATATGAAGTTGTTCATTAAAGTGTTTACAGTGATAAAGTCTGTATCATAATCTAAATAGAATATTACTGTGCATAAATGAAGGCTTTGCAGTATCTACAGGGAGCATCAACAAATTCAGCTGCCCAGCAATATGACATATACAAGTTTTTATATAAGTCACATGTTTGGAGGTCTCCTTTGGTGCACTGAATAATGTGCTAATTGATGTCTAACAACGACGAACACAAATGTGCATAAAAGGCTGATTCATATTGCTTACAGACAGGGCTTTGTTAGTGCTTGTGATGGGTGCTTGTGATGGTTACGTTACCCTGTAACCAAACTAGCAGTAGCTTGGTACATGCTCCAGAGGAAGCAAAGGCCTGAGGACATTGCTGGGCCTCCTGAAACTCTTCCAGTTTCACTCTGTTCCATCAAAGCATATGAGTTTGGAACACCAATCGTGCAATTAACACATTAATAGTGAATGGCTTTTCCAAGACTCATTTATCAGGGAAAAAGAAAGTTGTGGGTACATGCATACCTTTCCCATGGCATGTAATTTGGTTACAAGCCAACCATGTTATCCCATGAATATGACAGCCAAAGTGAGCCACTTTTAGCTCTCCCTGTCAGGCAACATGGCCGCATAGCCATGATCTCTCCTTGGGCTGAAATGCCTCTCAAGGTTGCTCCTCCAGGCAGAGAGATCTTTTATCAACAGCAGATCTTTGGTAACCCCGTAGTGTGATAACTTTGATTTTGCCTTGGTAACTTTGATTGCATACTGAATTGATGTTATATTGATGAAACATTATATAAACTTTCCATATATAATCCTCTAGGCATAAACAATTGATCAAGTCTGAGACTAGTCTGGATCCAGCTGCACCTAGACTCCTCTCTGAGAAGGAGTTTATGAAACAAGGGGCTCCATTCTGAACCTCTTGACTCAATGTGACAATCTTCCTTACTCTTTTTGTCTCTGGTCTCTCTGTGAATTATTCTCTCTCGAGTGTAACTCAGTTTTCCTTTGTGTATTTTTCCATCCAGTAATCAAGAGAGCGAACCTTGCCATTGAACTTTGTCTTCGTGCTTCTACAACATCATGCTCAACCCACTTTTGCTAACACCTTTGGCAGTGGTTCTTTAGGCAATCTAGATCACACTTCTGTGACAGTTTGGCATAGTTGGCAGAATCCTAAATCATCATTCACAACAATGCTCAAAATCTCCAATTCTTAGTAAGTGTCCTAACTAGTTGAAAAGTTTTTCTCAAGAGCATGCAAATGTTTGTGTAGAAGCTGGAGGAAGTATCACTGAGCCACAGCAGCAGCCAGAATATTAACAGGGTGTAATTCTAAGCAGATAAAACGGAACATGTCTCTGGGAAATATCTCCGTGCTGATTTCTCTCTGGTTTTGCTCAGGTTCTTAGAGAAAATACCCTAATAAACTGTAGTTTCTTCTGTGAGCATCTTTGGGTGCATTTCTCCTGACATATCCATTCGTAAACTGTGCTGTAAGTCAGTACAGTTTGTGTTTAGGTCTCATCAAATTTCACTCTTTCTCTGTTTGGATAATGTTTATGAGTCATGCAAAAGACTGGAAATTTCATATGAGCTACATATTGCTATGCTTTAGTTTAGCATTTAGAATAATCCCATAAATCCAAGAGCTAGAATTTTGAGAACACTAGATGCACATTAAAACCAAGAGATTTGGCAATTGCAGACACAACATACACTTTGTCAAAGGGAAGTATCTGATCTTTTTTTAATCTGATATAACTTCCAGCCTGATGGAAATTCCATCTGTGTATGCGCAGGGATCAAAGGTATGAATGCAAACTGAAACTTTCCCTTACACTTGTAAAAACACTGGAATTAATTTAAGGATAAGTTCTAAAGCCTATATAATAGAAAAGATGTCCTTGTACTTCTGTGAGGTTCTTTGTGCATGCTCAGGCAGTGTCTTGATTGACAGGCCCATCACTTTTCTACACATGTAAATGCATGAAATCTTGTTCTTGATGAGGAAATTAGTCACCATTCCCTTTTTACTAGATTGGAAAAGCTAAGGAAGGTGGATTCTGCAGAATTTTTTCTTATTTTTGTTAGATGACAGAATGTTTTTGGCTCCCAGTTAGTATTTCTTGAGAAATGGTATAGAAAGTAGTCATGCACACACACAAGTCCACTTAAACTCCCAGTTTAATAACAAGGAGCAGATTGCACTGGTAATTTTCAACTGTCACTGCTGTTCTTCTCATTAGAAGAATGTCACCCAGGATGACATTGTCACCCTTGCACTGTGGTAGTGTATGACTTGAGGACTGATTCAGAGCAAAGGGTGCCATCTGCTTAATCAGTACTATTACTCTCTGTAGTACTTCCGCTTTTCCTTGGAGGCTGCTCTATCTTGTGTAGCTTATGTAGTCAGATCATTTTGAAGACAGGACAGCCATGGCTACAGATGGCATGAACTGTACCTCTAAGAGAGGAATTCCCCATTGCTTTTCCAGATCTGTAGTTAAATGTATTCTGTACTATACAAGTTATGTTGCTACTGTAAGTATAAATATAGAGCTGACAAGAAAAGAGAGAGAATTGTTTGGGGCAGTAAGTTTATATAGTTTGGAAATGTAAAGCACACATCTGGTACAGATGAACAGCAATCAGGAAGTTATGATGGGGGAAAAAGAGAGAAAGAATGTTACAATCAAATGAGTTTTTCAAACAACCAAAATTATGAGCCTCAGCCTGGGGAAGTGGTTTGTTCAAAGCACAGGGGAGGGTGGAGTGAGCCCAAGCCCAATCTGCTTGGATCAAGATCCTGCTTAGTGAAGGTAACAAAAAGGTCATTCACGAACCACTGCATTCCAAATGCAGATGGATTTGTGGGCAACATTATCTGGAAATCTCCAAAACAACTTGAATGAAATGCAGCTTAGTTTTGGAGAAAGAAACTGGCAAAGGAGGAGGTGGGTGTGTACATATATATATATATATATATGTTGTGAGAATGTTATGT
>NW_010259679.1:73841-75431 GCF_000690775.1 Eurypyga helias
CACATATTTCTGTGTATTTTGATTCTTTTGTTTGAAATACTCTGGTTTATTGTTACTTGAAAAGTCTGTTTGCTTCTCTTGGATATTCATTTTATGGATTTCTTCTTGGATATGTCATCCCTTTGGAGTATAAAAGGAATGTGAAGTTTCCTTATACTATTGACCAAGCAAGGAAAAACAAGTTTAAAGCAAAACTATTCTGACGTTGGCTGCAAGTACCGCTTCCAAGGATCAGCTCAAATGACTGTCTAGAAGTTTGCAGAACAAAACCAACAAAATATTGTGGCCACCTTCTTTTTCAGCCAAAACCAAGCCTCTTTCATTGGTTAATTTATTGACTTGTACCGTTAACTGCATGAGAAGAAAACATAAGCGGCTGGATTAGTGTCTACATTTATGAGAGTTCAAAGGTAAATTTGACGACCAAAGATTGCAAACATACAAGGAAATGTTATTCTTTCAGAATACCTTTTGATGTTAGTGTCCTAAAAAGGACACAAACAGTAAATAGCAAATGTCATCTTTCAAAGGAACATCTACTTAAATAGGACCTTAGAGCATCAGTCCAGACAAAGTGTCAGAGAAAACAGGTTAAACGATGGTGATAACGCACAGTAAGAAAAAACCTATTCACTCAAAAAATACCTATTTATGTGATATGAGGCTCTGGGGAAAGAAGCAGGTGATCATAAAAAAAAAAACCTGCATTGTAGTGTATAAGCAGAAGATGGCTGAGTTACAGCTAAAAGGACATTAAAATTCTGGCATTTCATGTATTATGGACCTCTGATTTTATGACCATAACATTTAAAAGAGGGATTTTCCTGCTAAAAAAGCAAATGAAGCTCTTTAATTCCATCCTCCCTATTTCTCATTGAAATGCTACCCAGTGCGTACAGATCTGAAGCACAGAAATGTGAGCAAAGCCGCAGCTGGAAGGAGGGGGAAACAGATGTTTCTTTCCCACTTAGGAAAATTGTCCCAATTAAAAGAAAACATCCACCACAAATAGGGTTTAGAAGTTAAAATGACACATTTTTCATAGACTGAAAGTTAAATGCATGACTCCTATTCAACTGACAGAGGCCTCTATATAATTTTGAAGTGTTTAATTTTATTTCTGATCATTTTAGTCTCTTAATCATAGTTAGTTTTCATTTTCAAGTGAAAGCTTGTTACACGCCATAAACCCAAGATTTTCATTTCCAGAAAGGTCAGTATGGGCATCTACCATTTTGAAGCTTTTTTTCCCCAAAGTTGTTGCTTTGTGAGAACACTCTGAAAGCAAGTCCTGTTTCTGTGAAAGATACTCAATTTCACAAATTTGCCTTGGTCAGGAAACCAAAACTATAATATCCAACTAGATCCTTCACATTCATGGAATGGACTACTTCTGTATCTGCTGGTGTCCACTATTGTCTGCTTTGAGGTTTTCTTGTCTCCAAGACCCATTCTGCGTGTGGATTTCAAAGCTATTGCTGGCAGCACAGCACTGTTGATGGGCTGAATAGTTACAAAGGCTCTGCTTTTCAGTTTCCAATTCTGAACTCTTCAGTCACCAATTCCTCCAGCAACCTCCCTCTCTTTCCC